>NC_056741.1:1969359563-1969659563 GCF_019279795.1 Protopterus annectens
ACTTATAATGTGATTTGCATTGCAAGATATTATTTTTGTTTCTCAGGGTTACAGACTACTGTTTGGGTTTCCTGAGATTGTTATTTTCAGACAAACAATAGTGTGAAAGTATAATGTAGTGACAGAAATGTCCCTAGTCTTTTGTGGTTGCAGTTTTCATGATTGTGCACTGTTCACTGCCTGCAGGAAAAAGTAATATATGCCAGAAATGTCCTTCGTCTTTTGTGGTTGCAGTTTTCATGATTGTGCACTGTTCATTGCCTGCATCACTGATTGTACTGCAAGGGGTGAATGGCTACATAAAATGGTTGCATTGTATTTCTACAATTCTGTGATTCTATGATGAGAGTGTGGCATGCGATGGGGGCTGATACTAATAGGTGAAGCTGCTTGTGATAGAAGCATAGCATTTCTGTAAGGTTGTGGCTTGATTACAGCTGAACACTTTGGAGGAAATCAGTTCTGCAGGGTTTGTTAGATTGCTTCAGCATACATATAAATATCATTCAGAGATGGATCATGGTCAAATAGGGCCTTAGGCAGGGTAATGGACCAGCCCCCCCCCCCCACCAGCCATTCCAGTTTCCCATTACTTGTCTCTCTTCCCCCAATTACTGTAGACACCATTCAAAGCTGTCATTGTGCATACTGTTCTCTGCTTTACTTTTGAAATGATTACAGATATGTGGATTTAATTAACATTTTTAATTTATTTATCTTTTGTTGACCAGGTTAGTTCCACTTGGCTAGTAGGCTCTTTTTAGGGGAGACTCAGGGCAGTATTTAGACTATATGAGGAGATTTGGCCAGGGCATCATGGAACTTATACTACTGTTTTTATAGGTGTTGTGAGATCTTTTAAATTTACCCAAGCTTCCACCAACTCAGGCAGATGGGTCTTTGGTTTAACATCTCATCCAAAAGACAACACACTGAGGAGTGCAGCACCCCCTTTATACCACACTGCACTGCAGTGACTGCACTCCATCTGCATGGTATGAGAGTAGAACCCTTCCCTTAGTGTTCTGCACCAAAGGCAAGTGTGCTGTCTGTTGGTGCACTAAGACTGCTTTCAAATTTTATGGCACAAACACGAATTGCCATTTGCTAACAGTTGCACATTGAAACCAGTTTAAGCATGACCAACAGTAAACATATCTTTCCTTGAAGCTCACATTAATTGAAAACGCACCACCTGGCCAGTGGCAGATTAAGTGTATCTTGGTCCCTGAACTGTTTTCAGACCATGCATACATTTTAGGAAAATGCATAAATGCATGTATTTTTTTGATTCACCTTCCTGATTGTTTTAAATGTATTTCTTGGATAATACAGCAACATTTGTTAGGGTGCATTTTATATTTGTAGTTTTGAATATTTTTTCAATTAAGCAGTGAAACAAAAATGTATGAAACAATAATGACAAAAAATATCCATTTCAAGACATTTCAGCCAACTCTAATGACTGACTGTAACCCTTAGACATTAACCAAAGGGTCTGACAGTTGCTGAAGAAGATGAAGGGTCTTGCTTCTAGTAGTCAATGTAAAGGGTTTGAGCTGGGGCAAGTCATGTAATTAACTAAAAAGCCCTCTCTAACTGGGGCAGTTTGCACGCATGCACACATACACACACACACACACACACACACACACACACACACACACACACACACACACACACACACATGTTCCTGCTGCTGGTTCCTGTAAAGCATCACTTTCCCTGCAATGCTCAGTTCTAAGCTATGAAAATCAAGTTTCTCTGCTACTTGTTTCAGTTCCCAGCTATGTGTGCATTTTCTCTGTTGTATTTGCTGGTTCTTTTATACACACACACACACACACACACACACACACACACACACACACACACACACCTCTGCTATACACAGCATCTCTTTCCCTGCAATACTGAATTCCTGTTTATGAAAATCTTTCCCTGCACTGATTTCCTGGCTGTGAAAATCAAGTCGCTTTGCTGCTTGTTCCAGGCACCATCAATAATGCTGCTGTTTGTTTCAGTTCCTGGCTTTTGCTCTGTGCAATTGGCTGGAAGATTGTAAAGCAAAAGGAGACATGCAGCAGATGCAAAGCTGCTGAGCACTGGAAAAACTTTTTAAAAGCAGCAGTAAATGCAGGAAAACCTTACTTTTTTAAAATTAATGTTGTGGCCAGGCCCCGAGACAACATCAGGCCCTAGGCAACTGTCTAGGTCACCTGGTGCTGGATCCAGCCCTGGTACCAACAGTTCATATATGTTTCCTCTGTATTATTTTACAGGAAATAGAATATTGTAGCAATGGTTTGTTTCTTCCCTTGTGAATAAAGCAACTGACCACTCCACCTTTTTGGAGACACTGGAAAAAATGAAGGTCCTACCGAACACCCTGATATTGGGCAATTTTAATTACCCTACCATTCACTGGGAAAACTACTCGAGTACAAATTCCCAGGCCCAGCACTTCCTGGAATTCATCAACCCCAATGCCCTGGATCAGCTGGTAAACTACCCTACCAGAGGTGAAAACATATTGGACCTGGTCATCACCAACATGGGTGACAGGTGTTCCACACCAGAGGTCAACCCATCACTGGTTAAATCAGACCATAAACTAATCACTCTGGATGTCCACACCCCACCATCACCCCCAACTAAGGAAACCACAGCAAAAAACTTTTCTAAAGCAAACTTCACCTTACTTAAGACAGAGGTGGTAAGTTTCACAGCCCCCACGCTAAAGGATAACGCTGCCCAAGATGCAGAAACCTTTACAAATGCACTCTATGAGCACCTACAAAGTGACATCGATCGTGCCATCCCTAGCAAAATCAAGACTCACTCCTCTAAGAGAAGCAAACTAGTTTGGTGGACCCCTGCAATAAACAGGCTATACAATAGAAGGAGGAAACTAGTTAAAAAAAAAGCAAATCCCAAGAAGGAAAGACACCCGTGATCAGTATCAGTAAATAACAGAGGCCCCGCATGAAATCATCCAAGGCTAACTTCAAAAGAAAAATAGCCAAGGATTCAAAAGATAACCACAAAGCCTTCTTTAGCTATGTTAAGAATCTAAGTGGCAACTTGCAGATATGCTCTGAGCTAGTGCAAAATAGCACAAAATATACTGAACCTACTGGTACTGCCAACATCCTGGCAGACAGATTCAGTGCAAACATCACCCCCTCTCACCTCCAAAAGGGCCCACAACAATACTGGAAAAGTGTAGCGTCCCAGAAATCACAGACGCACAGGTGAAAACAGCCCTTTCAAAAGCCAAAAACACAGCGTCAGTGGGACCAGATGGTGTCCCAGGCTGCGTCTTGCATGAACTACAGAAAGAACTAACCTCCCACCTAAACACGCTGTTCAACCTCAGCCTCTCCACAGGCTATGTGCCCATAGAATGGCACACAGCAACAGTTATTCCTCTCCACAAATGAGGGGCCACAACTGACCCTGGTAACTATCACCCCATAAGCCTGACTAGCCTGATCTGCAAGGCTATGGAGTGCATCATCATGGAACTCATTAACAAAGACATTGGGAACCTCCAAACACTTGACCCAACCCAGTTCAGCTTTGTTAAGGGCAGATCATGCCTACTAAACCTGATTGACTTCTTCAAGACTGTCACCAAGGCCATAGACGAGGGAAAGGTGGTTCACACAGCCTACCTTGACCTCGCCAAGGCTTTCAACACCATTCCCCACTCGGGTATTACAGAAAAACTCACCAGCCTGAACATAAACCCCTACGTCATGAGATGGGTCACCAACTGGCTTACAGACAGAACTCACACGGTAAGAATAGCGGGCTCCAGGTCCAACTCTAAACCAGTCACAAGTGGTGTCCCGCAAGGCTCGGTCCCGGGACCCCTACTGTTCGGCATATACTTCTCAGAAGTACAGGCAAACACAGGAGGACTATGGCTAACCAAGTTCGCCGATGACTGCAAATTGGGAGCTATAATTGACTCTCCGGCTGACAAGGACATCCTCCAAAAGGGCCTTACTGAGATGGACACCTGGTGTCAAAGTCATGGCCTCAAGCTAAATGCCAAAAAAATGCATAGTCATCCCATTTGGGAAAAACAAAACACCCACAAATTACCACATAGGTGGCAGCCCCCTTAATACAGAAGAGGTAATAAAAGATCTGGGGAACCAGGTAGATAGTGATCTCTCCTTTGACAATCATATTGCCAAAGTAGTTAGGAAATCCTTCTATGTGGCCCATCTAATTACTAAAGGGTTCGCATCTAGAAATAAAGATGCTATAGTGCCCCTCTACTTGTCACTCATTAGACCCATCATAGAGTACAATGCCCCATTTGGGATGTACCTCACAAGACACTTCCAACAGCTGGAAAGACAACAAAAGTACCTCACCAAGAGGATTACTGGCCTCAAACATATGTCCTATGCAGCCCTACTGAAAAAACTCTGGCTGTACTCAATGGCATATCACTTACTCAGAGGTGATCTCTGCCTGACTTACAAAGCCATGTCCAACTCTGAATTGATGGACATGCTCCACCTAAAGAAATCCAAGTCACTGCAAGCAGCGTGCTCTAGTGAGCTAAACCTCGCCACAACAATAAATAGAACATGCTGGAGGGATAGATTCCTGTCACAGAGACTCCCCATGCTTTGGAACAAAATTCCAAATTACATCAGGCAGAGCCCCTCACTAACACTCTTCAAGAGAAACCTTGACAAGTAGATGGGTAACATAAAATACACTCCTGGGATCACTTCATTGGCTCTGCTTGACAGAGGATCAGTTAATTAATCAATGGGGCGGCGAAAGCCGACACACTCTGGCTAGGCTTATAAATGCCCTCAGGCAGATAGCCTAGTACCTACCTATGAACCTATGGTGTAATGATGTAATCATCTTCCCAAATATAGTGTGAAAACTATTTTTTTAAACTGTAATAGCATTGTATAAATAGTAAACCACAGCAAAGCCTAAAACCCTCAACTAGATGTTTGTTTAAACTGATTATGGCTTATGTATAGTACAGCTCTTAAGTACCTTGACAGTTGTTTCATACATTTACAATAAAGCAGTTCCAGTTACATTATTTGGATTTCTGCATTTATTTATTTATTATACTTTGAACTGTTGCATTTTTAGATAAACACCAACGTTGATGGCTAAGCAGAAACACAAAAAAGGCAAAAAAATGTGTGAATCAAAGAATCTTTGAATGCTTCCCTAGGTTTAGAAGTATTGTGCTATGTTAATTTTTCTAAGCAACCTCCTAGTCTGATGGAGATGTTTTTTAGCAAGCAATAATGCATGACAGGATGGATGTTATTGGAGAGTGTTGTGAAGCTGAACTTCCATGGCAAAGACCCTGTACAGCCCTGGAAGGGTGTTATTTCCTGAATAATGCCCTCCCTGTCAGGCATTACTGTGCTTAGTGGAATATCTGTTATATTGTTTCATATTTGCATTTTATCAGTATGCACTTTTTAAAATATTTTTACATAGTTCCCCTGCCAAATGTTTCATATTGCTGTAACATATGTAATTGTTGTTTGAGGAAGTATTTTATGTCCAAAATGTAATTTATGTTAAGTATTTAATGTCAGGACACATACATACACACACTAACTCCTTCCCTCATATGCACGCTGAATGTAAGACAGATACAAATGCACAGGAAGAGGCAGACAGACTCAGTCTCACACACACACACACACACACACACACACACACACACACACACACACACACACACACACACACACACACACACATGCACACATGCACACACACACACACACATGTGCCCAGCAATTACTGACACTTTTTGACTAAATACACTTAATGTGTAATTGTGATCAAATGAAAGAAAAAAAATCATACAGTGCAAAGCACTGTAACCCCCCCTCCTCAACTGCCAAACTGTCACTGATTTGCCTATTTATCTCCTTTATTTTCTGGTAAATCACTGAGGATTGCATTACTTGATAAACCTAGACATTATTCCTTCATTCTTCTTATTGTTCAAACGTGTGTGTGTGTGGATGAAAACCTTCTTTGGATCAAAATTCTTGAGAGGTACATGCTTTCCTTCTCTCTCTCTCTCTCTCTCTCTGTCTCTCTCTCTGTGTCACACTTACACACACACACACACACACACACACACACACACACACACACACACACACACACACACACACACACACACACAAACTCTCTCTCTCACAAAATAGATTTTTTGTGTCTGTTTATTTTTTACACCTGGGTAAATGCAACTTTTTAAAACCAGTCTTGGCAAGATTTAAGTGAAGTGGCTTATAACTGTTATTGCAATTACCTTTGCTAATTGAGTTTTCTTTTTTTTTAAATTACACACACACACACACACACACACACACACATATATATATATATATATATATATATATATATATATATATATATATATATATATATATATATATATATATATATAGGGTCTATATTAGAACATTAAAATTTCACAATTTCAAATGTTCTAATATCGAACCCTATTCAGCGAACGCTGACAACATCGAACATGCAGAATAGGGAATTTTTTCTTAGGGAAAAAATTTGCTGTTCCGAAAAAACACATACACACAACACATGCACACCAAACAAACAGCAATCCACACACACACACACACACACACACACACCTACAATCTTACAGCTAACCCTACACTAAACTGTACAAACACCACTAACTATCCACTTACCTTAACCCAAACCCTAACCAAAGGTCCATCACTATCTTACACTCACCTCACCCACTCCCTAACCCTAACTCACCTAACCCACCCTAACCCTCACGTCCACACAATCGCACACATACCTAATCCGCGCCCTAACCCTAACTCACCTAACCCACGCCCAATCGCACACTTACTTGGACCCGACCCATAACATTCCACCACAGAGCTGAAAATAGAGAAATGACAGAAACGGACAACCAAATTCTTTCCCTAGTAAAAAATTTGGTTAGAACATTCGAAATTGTGAAATTTTGATGTTCTAATATAGACCCTATATATATATATATATATATATGTGTGTGTGTATGTATAATTTTTCTGTCTTCCTAATATGCTACCACAAAGACTGGTGCTTTACATGTAAATTAACACCCTGTTGTAGAACGTTTGTTATTCAATCAGGGTGGTGATGTACATTTTACTTAATGTCTAAAATTGTATATGTCTTTAGAACATTCTGAATTAAAATGTATTGTACACTTTCTGATGCCCAGTTACTTTAATTAAGAAAAGTAAAGCAATGTAGCATAAACCCATTGTTTTCAGATATCCAAATGCCATAAAAATAGTAATCCTAAATGCCACAGCTGGAAAATTGTTTATAGATGTGTAGTGCACAAAAGAGATGCTATGAAATGTCTGTGTGAAGAGAAGAGGGTGACAAAAGTGTGTCAGCACTTTCACATGAAGTTGGGGTTAAGGAATCCTATCCAGTGAACAATTGATTCATAAGAATTGCTGTGTTTTATCACATGGTTGTGTTTAACCTAAAAAACAATTCCTAGACTTCAGAAAAATGCTTATCACTTGCAGTAATACCCATTGTACCAGTCAATTCTAGTGATAATGAGAGGAGATGATTTAGAGACAGTTATGTTTGGTATGCAAAATACCTTATTAGCTCATTATCCTGTCTCTGAATCGCACACAAACCCACACTAGCACTTTCAGACCTGAAAGCAGTGGTGTTCTTAGTATCCATGCACATGTTGGCATCTTCCTACACACACACACACACACACACACACACACACACACACACACACACACACACACACACACACACACACACACACACACACACACATACACACACTCACACCTAAGCAAACTAGCCCCACCAAGTCGATCCCAGTCATGAAAACACTCGCCCATTCACCCATACCTACACTCCAGCGCACACATGCATCACGCATGTATACACACACACACACACACACACACACACACACACACACACACACACACACACACACACACACACACACGCACACATGCACGCACAGTAATGCAACTGCATTCATGCCTCTAGACGCACGCACACTTTCAAACACTCATGGGAGGATTGTTAGTATTTTAGGATAAGAATCTTTTAAGATTACAGTTTTATAAACAATGTCTCATGTAGATAACGGTAGGATTAATTGGTTTTGCATCTAGTCTTTTGACTCAGTATAAAATAAGAGATTACTGGGAATAACAAATAGGAGTGCTGTGAGGTGTATAAACTGATAAGATCAGAACAAAAGCATTTGGAAGGAAGGAAGGATACATAAAGGAGTAGTTTGATGTGTTGTATCAGAGAATAGGGATGGGGTTAGTCAGGTAACTCAGTGGTTGTTTTGGGGCCATTTTTTAATGTTTGTCTATCAGATATTACTTTAACAGACAGAGTACAAGATTAATCTATGTAATGATACTAAGGGAGGTAGGATGTTGTCTAATTTGAGTACTCAGTGCAAAAAAGACTCATCAAAACAGAAGGAAGAGATTAAAGAAATAGTAACTGGGATTTAGTGCAGTTAATGTGTTGAACTGTATGTAATGTCCAACAGCCCTTGTATTGAGCACACGTGAGGAGGTGTCAAGATATATCGAACCTGAAAAAAGATTTGGATATGTTGGTTCTGGGACATTAAATTATCAAGGGCAATGAGTAAAAGCTATGGGTAAAGGAAATTAAATTTGGGGAAATATTTTAAATAGGTTCATCTCCAGGGATAGGAAGGTGGTTATGCATAGCTTGTTTAGGCTACACGATCTGGACATCTGAAGTGTTTTGTACAAAGATCATTTAGTGATAAGGACATTCTGGAGTTGTATTCACTAGAAATGTTGAGACATAGAGGTAGCATTGCTTATGTCCCTAAGAATTTGATAGTAGTAAGCACTGGAATATAACTGGCAGTGAATGATGTTGGGGAGTATTCATGAACCACTAACCCTATAATACTGTCATAAATATGATGATTATAGATAACTGCAGATCCTTGTGTGCTTTGAGTAGATCCCACTTTGAAATTTTTCCTTATGTTATCCAGTGAAATGACTCAGGAATTTAAACAGTAGTCAAAATTTTATAGCAAATAGCTCAGTCTGTAACTTCTCACATAGCATCTTGCTCCCTTTCCCTTGTCTATTAGTATTTTCAAAGTTGCAGGTTTGATTTCCAGTGACACAAATATCAGTATCATTTATACTTAACTGAAGAGATATAATATTGTTTGTTGTCAGTTCATTAAGCTCTTTAGTAATTTTATTGGTTATGATATCTGAACTAGCTGCTTTCCATGTATTTAGGTTTTCTTTCTTGTGGGTGTATCTGCTCTTGTGTTGATGAAAATGTTAATACCTCTTATTTTCCCTAATACTGTCTGGATTAGAGTCTGTCCATTTCCCAAATATGAGTTTGATATGTTCCTGCCTGCTTAACTATCCATTCTATTTGTATATAGGATATATAATGAATTTATACTGCATTCTATACTTCTTATGCAGTTAGCATCCTCTTAATTAAATAAGCAAACTAATAAATAAATAAATAAGTAAAAGTATTTTATGGCTTTTATACCTTAGCATCCCCGATGCTATGATCACGAGTCTGTGGTCAGTCCATTAGTACAATGTAGAACTGGTACTTGCAGTATCATTAGCCTTAGGACAAACTACAAACAAGAGTAGTCAGAAGGCTGTCTGATATGGTAGTAAAGGAGCTGAGACTTAAGAATTTGATGGTCCATATGCTACCGTTCAAGGGAAAAGGAACATGGAGCCCATCAACAGTTCAACCGACGTATTGCAAAAGCTGGGGGAATTGCCAGAACAACTAGATATTTTTGAAGGTGTACTATTTCATAGGCTGTAGTACCTAACAGGGTAGCATAATGGTTAAGGTGCTTACCTTACAGACATAAGGTGCAGGGTTTGATTCTTGTGTGGATACTTGGCTAGGCTTAAAATGGCTCACGAAGGCAGTTAGCCTAGTATAAGCCTATATATGACTTTATAGCTGATACACAAATTAAACTAAGCATCTAAAGCATCTACTGCAAGCTTCTGGGACAGTAAGTAATTACTCAGAGATTTCCTCTGCAACCTCTATCCTAGTCTAAATCCTACTAACACATTTTCTCTTAAATCTATACCTACCAGCTATATTAGATCTCCACCCTGTAAACAAAGCCATGTTCTTCATCTGCATTTGACAAAACTTCCTACTTCCGTTCAGGTAGTAGCAGACTCTCTAGCTATTCCTGTATCTATTCTGATAAACTGCTCCATTACTGAGTCAAAGGTTCCCTCTATTTGGAAAGAATTCTATACCCTACCCATACACAAAGGAGGTGACTCCACAGAAATCTCCAATTTCAGACCTGTAGCTATCCTCTCACCCCTCTCAAAAGTATTAGAAAAATGTGCACACCAGCAAGTCATGCAGCACTTACTCCAAGAAACTCTATGCACCACTACACAACATGGATTTCATCCTAAACACAGTACCACTACTGTCCTTCATCAACACTATTTCTCTTGCCAGAGATAACAATAAACTAGTCTCATGCTTATTCCTAGATCTCTGCAAACCATTTGATACAGTCTCTCACTCCCTTCATCTGAATAAACTGCTTAACCTCAATTTCTCTTCCACTAACATTGCCTGATTTTCTAGTTATCTTACTGATCAACTACAATCAGTAAAGTGGCTCTCTGCTCTCTCCGCCCCTTTCCTGGTCAGAATGGATGTTCCCCAAGGATCTATTCTTGGCCCATTACTTTTGAATATCTTTACTAACCTGCTGTATACCTCCCGGTCTCGGTCATCCCTTGTACAATATGCTGATGACTCTACGGTCATCACCATTGCAGACACACTCTCTAATCTAATTTCTGTTACTCGGACATCCTGTAACTCAAATGAAACCTGGCTCTTTAATAACCAGCTAATTCTGAATTTTAAAAAACAAACTCTTACTTTTTCTTCCCAGACACTTAAACCACTTTAAAGCTACTTGTTCTATCCATTCTCTAAATAACACACCTATCGAAGTTAAACCTAACACAAAACTATTAGGTGTCATTATAGATGAGCAGCTGAAATTTGATATTCACGTTTAATAATTGTATTAAGAAAATCTATCAAAAATTTGGTCTCTCGCACAGAAATAAAAAGTTTCTTACCAACAAAGCTAAACTATCCCTCTCACATGCATACCTGCTACCAAGCCTATTGTATAGCTTTCAAATCCTCACAAACCTCCAAACTTCTCTCCTAAGTTAGAAACTACCTATAACAAAGTGGCCAGATTTGCAGCAAACCAAAACTATAGATCCCATCACTGTCTCTCTCTAAAAAACTTAAACTGGCTAGAATTACCCCACCAACTTCTCCTCTCTCAGCTTCAGATTATCCACTCTATATTGTACCAACCATCATACTGTCTCAACCTATCTCCTCTGATCTCTTTCTACACTCCTTCTAGGACTCGAAGAAGCTCAAACCAAGACTTACTACAAATTTATAATCCCAAAAACAAAACTGGTCACAACCTCTATGGCCACAGTCCTACCTTATCTTGGAACAAACTGCCATTGAAAATTAGGTCTCTCAAAACACTCAAAGAATTTAAATCAGTCACCAAAGAATACCTGAAAAGTCACTGGTCATCCCACTGTACTCAATTGCCTTAATCTATCTACCTTTCTTAGGATAGCCTACTGTCTGCCCTCCTCTGCCTTCAGTTCTTTTGTTTGTTCATTTGTTTCCACACATAAATTATATTAAATGGCAAGTTGACTCTGCAATTATTTTTTTAATGACTTGATTAATGCAATTGAAAATGTTCTTGTTATTATTTTTTACATTTCTAAGTTTTATTACTTTTATTATAAATCTGTGGAGCTTTTCTCCCTGGGCCTCCACTGAAAAGGGCTATCAGCTCAGTTGGACAAACCCGGTCAACACATGCAAAACAAACAAATAAATAAATAAATAAATACATAAATAAATAAATATCCCCATGTTCTCTGAATCAGGTCTGGTTCATCATAACTCACGCCTGTCTGGAGCCAGGATCTGCAATATCCTTCCTGAAGCCAAGATTCTCAATATCCTATCGGGAGCCAGGATCCGCATTATCACGCATGCATTCAAGACACTGCACCCCAGGTACTGATATGATTCGGTCATAGTCCATGTAGGTGTAAATGACCTGAGATTCACCTCTCTGGACTATATGAAGAGACATAATGAATCTGAATATGTGTCACAGACAGGTACAAGCCATGCACCGAGCAGCATTCTACCTTCACCATGGATGATGCCATAGTATGAACATTAAATGATTGCTTTTGATAACTGACTTAGTTTCTGGTGTCACTTCAGGGGGAGCCATGGGAGGACATGGTCAACAAACCACATTGCTTTGTCAAGTATGGGCTGCACCTATCTCCCTAGGCTTTTGGATATTGGCTAAAATATTTATACATCACCTTAGAGCCTTTTTTAGGCAATGCCAAAAAGACAAAACTGTTAACATAGTGAAAAAGTGTCCAAGCAACCTTACAGGTGTTACTGCTCAATGCTGGGAGCCTGAACAAAAAACTCAACACCCTTCAAGCCCTCCTCACTTTGGAGAATATGGACATCTGTACCATGACTGAGACTTGGTTTAAAGCTGTAGAAAGTACTCTGGCAGTGCAAGGCTACAGTGCCTTCCACACATTTAGACCAACAACAGCACAGACTGTACCAAAAGTGGAGGTATCTTGATCTTAGTTAGCAACAAACGTCCCTCCAGGTTGGTTAAAATGGATGATACCATATATCTCATCCACATGCAAGTCACCATAGATAAGGTCTCTCACCATATCATGGCTAGCTACAGGTCACCATTTATGCCCCTAGAGTCTCATGACTCTTACCTAAACCTACCAGAGGTACTCACCATCCAATCAAACACCCTGTTCATGGGTGACTTTAACTATTCCTCTATAGACTAGGAAACTTACAGTGCCTCAAATTCATAGGCACAACATTTCTTGAACTTTATTAACACAAATACCCTGGAACAGATAGTGCAGACTATGTTACAAGTGAATGGAGGGCCACAACAGTCATTCTCCTCCACACCGGTGGACTATGAACCATCTCAGAGAACTACAGACCAATCAGTCTAACAAGTCCAATATGCAAAGCCATGGAATGAATTACGGAAATGATAAATAAGGGCAATGGCAGCCTTCAGGCAATGGACCCATCCCAAATTGGCTTTAAAGGAAGGTCTTGTCTACTTAACCTGGTAGACTTCTTTGAGAGGGTCACCAAGGCAATGAACAAGGATGAAACTGTGACTCTGAATATCTTGACCTGGTCAAGGCATTCAACACAATACCCCACTCAGACATTGTTGACAAACTCTCTGAGCTAGGTATAAACCCCTACATAACTTGCTGAATTGGTAGCTGGCTCACAGGCAGAATTCAAGAAGTCAGGATCAATGAGACCACCTCCACCAACAGACCAGTCACCAGCAGAGTACCCTAAGCCTCTTTACTGGTCCCATTCCTGTTTATTTATATTTGTTGACTGGGAAAGTCTGACTAGGACAGGGCCTATTTTCAGTGGAGGCCCAGGGAGAAATGCTCCAAATGCATGTCTTTGGAATGTGGAAGGAAACTCACATAAACGCAGGGAGGACATGCAAACTCTGCACAGAAGGCTCCCAAGCTGAGAATTGAACCAGAGAACCTCTTGCTGTGAGGCAACAATGTTAACTGTTGCACCACTGTGCCAGCCATGCCTTTTAGCATCTACTTCTCGGAAGTCAAAGCTAATGCTCAAGGCCTCTGGCTCACCAAGTTCACAGATGACTGTAAATTGGGAGGTGTTATAGATTCCCCCATGACACTAACATCTTGTAAGAGGGTTTAACACAGATAAATGACTGGTGTCAAAGCCATGGCCCTTTGGAAAACTGTAAACCCAAGTTAATTACTCCATTGATAAAACAACCCTAAGAGTTGGCCTAGTAGTAAGGGAGCTTAGAACATTGTAGACAGCAATACGGCCTTTGACCAACACATAGCTTAGATAGTAAGAAAATCATTCTGTGTCACCCATCATGTACTTAAGGATATGGCATCCAGGCCCAAGGAAGTTATAGTACCACTCTACTTGGACCTTATCACAGTTGTCATTGAGTACAGTGCCCTCTGGGCATGTACCTAACCAGGCATTTGCAACAGTTAGAACACCGACAAAGATTTCTCACCAGGAGAATTCAGGGCATGAATACCCTGTCCTGCACTGATCACCAAAAGACTTTGTGTCTATATACAGTCTCCTACAGGCTGCTGAGAGAGGTTCTTTGCCTGGCTTACAGGGCTTCCACAGACCCAGCCTTGATGAATCTGTTGCACATGTGCAAAACAAACAGCACTAGAAACATTGTATCCAGGGATCTGAATTTCATTTATGACATAAAGAGAACATGCTATGGAGACAGATATGTGTCCTCAAGGATCCTGCACTATGGAATAGTCTCCCTATCCATGTAAAACAGAATTCATCCCTGATCCTATTCAAACATAAGCTTGACATTTGAAGGCAAAATCATAAATTTACCCCCAGTCTGTCCCCATATGGACAGAGGTCATCAATAAAAAAGTATTATCCTGACTAACACTCGCCCACACAAAATCCTTTAGTTACTTCTGTACTATCATGCCCCCCCCCCCCCATATAGATACTCATGATATTCAGGATCCAAATGGGTTTGTGGTGCATATCTAGGCTTGTAAGGGTCCTAGTGGTTATTAGCATATTTACAACCTATGAACACCTCCTGCACGACTGACTACATCACACTGAAGAGACTATACAATAGGAGGGAAAGCCATAGAAAAAAGCTAGGAAGACACAATTGGTATGCATTTTTGATTGTTTGTAGTACGAGCCAGAGAGCAAAGATAATTGCAAATCAGTGGGAAAAGATACTGCACGCTTGATCTGTAGGCATCCACTGAGCACAAATTTAAGTGAAGCAAATTAAGGTGAAGACTGTTACAGCATCCACAAAATATGCTTGTTTATCTTTAGTAATGTCACTTCAATTTTTTTAAAGCCCATATTTTCTATGTATTTTGATATGTAGGTGCAGTAGCTGTGACTAGACATGTATGACCTGGCTCAGAAGTGGCAAATATAGTAAAAGTTGCGTGTAGTCCAAGGTTGAAATTTAATTAGAAAGAGATCAGCAACAGTTCAGAGATGTAACATTCTTTGTCATTAATGTTACTTTCTAGGTCATAAGTAAGGCCAAATATAGCAGCTGACACAAGAATAAGCTGGTATAATACCTAGCTGCAATGTATATCATAAGCCCATATTCAGCAGCACCCGTGTATGTTTGCAGAGAGAGAGATGCCACATACCAGAGGCAAGGATAAGTCTGTTTAAAACAATTACATTGCGACTAGGACATTTTGTCTAGACAAGCCACTGCAAAAAAAAAAAAAAAAAAAAAAAAGGCAGAATTATGGATGTTAGCACTGAAGGCAGACTACTTCAGACTCTTGCAGCTATGATGAAAGAAAAGGAAGAGCACATGTAATGGACACATACAGGACCTGTCATTAGTAGTATATTTTCAGCTTCCCAGTGACTTTAGCTTTATTTTACAGCTTAAACACTACACTCTTTACAAAAAAGTATTCAAGCATATAAATATAGCAATGATGGAGAAATATTAGAATGTCATAAAAATGACACATTGCACAGATTACAAGTAAATGATTTTAAATTTAAAAGAAGGAAAGAAAAAACAAACAAAAACTAAAGTACAAATGTTAGAGATCACAAACTACACCAATAACCTCAAACAAAATAACTAACTCTCCAAGAGACCACAGAACAAGCAAAGCATTTGACTAAGCATAACTAACACAGGGCTGTTATACCCAGCTGATGTCCATTACCATTAGGGTGACTGCAAAATATTCCAACTAACAAACTAAAACAGAGTGAGAAGGTCACACAGAAAAAACAATCAGTAAAAACTAAATGAAAACTCCAGCCAAGCTAGAACTTCCACTGAGAGACTTCTCAAACCTCTTGTATCAGAGGCACACAGGATATATGCATATGACCCTTATGAATATCAGGTGTTTCAGCTATATGGCGATTCTGAATGCCCATGACATATATCCCATGTGCCTCTCATACAAGAGGTTTGAGAGGTCACTCAGTGGAAGTTCTAGTTTGACTGAAGTTTTCATTTCATTTTTACTGATTGGCTCTGTGTGACCTTCTCACTCCCTTCTCACTCTTTGTTTTAGTTTGTTAGTTGGGATATTTTGCAGTCACCCTAATGGTAATGCACATCAGCTGGGTATAACAGCCCTGTGTTTCTTATGCTTACTCAAACACCGTTTGTGTTATGCTGATGAGGTTATAATAGGATGGAAATCTACATATTTATAACTAGTGGAGTTTGGCTTTATTGGCCTGAAATTGTTTATTGAAATGACTTAAAGTAAATTATGAGCATTCCGGCTTTCCATATAGCTAAAGCACCTGCTTTATGAGGATTATTTACATATATCCCATGTGCCTCTGAGATTAGGGGTCACTCAGTAGAAGTTCTAGCATGGCTAAAGTTTTCATTTAGTTTTTACTGATTGTTTTTTCTGTGTGACCTTCTTACTCTGTTTTAGTTTAATCCATAAGAAATGGAAAAGACAAAATAAAAGTGTTTTGCTGTATAAAGAAAACCACACATGAACAGAAAGCACAAATTAACAGTTTTATATTATAACAGGAATAATTTAAGTAACCACAGCAGTTAAAGACTCTATTCCAGTTAATGTAAGTAGTTCTGTCTCTAGAAGCAGCCCATTGTCAGAGAGAGACACTGTAAATATTTTCAAGTCCTTAAAGGCCAAAGTCAAAGTCTGACCAAAATTAGGAAGAAAAAACAGTTCCTTCAGCCAATAAGATGAAGATTCTCTGTGAGTGGCACCAGGTTCATTACGAAACAAAATCAGTAGTCTCCATTAGCATTCAAAAGTTTGTCCAAAATGGACCCAGGCACAGCATTAAATGGCAAAATCACAAAGTGAAGTAACAATCCTCAATTCAGCAGTATTTAGTTGAATTCTCCAAATTAAGACACAGTATCAGCACAAAAGGCAGCAATTAACATTCTAGGAATGTTCCAGAAACACTAAGGAATACCAAGAAAAATTACTGTCAGCATCAGTACATGCTGAAAGATTCAGAGCACAAGCAGTAGAATTCAAATTAAGATCACCCATAGGTAGTCATCCACCACCATTTTTATATGTATGCAAAAAAAAAATTCAGCTAGAAGGTCATGTGATGTTTACTAAAGCTATGTCCATCTTTTCAGCTAAGGGAAGCAAACCTGTTGTGTGGTAGTTCCAGTAGGGGGCAGTAGTATTTGTCTGTGTGACTTTTTACTCTTTGGTTTGCTAATGTAGAGGGACAGAGAGAGACAGATAAAATCATCACAACAGAGTATCCTAACAGCGGCAGAAAGATACAGTTTCCACTAGCAAGTATCAATATCTCTGGAGTTGTATTAGTTCTAAATATGCAGATGTGCCAGAGCTGGACTCATACAATGACATGGTTTACACTTTAGTGAGGATGCATCTGAGATCTTGCATGTTTGCATTATGTAACCTCTTTCTTCACAGAAATCAATGATCAGAAAATCTTCACAGCCTCAGTGTCCATCTGGTACCAGACAGCACAACCTTTGAGTCAGTGGCAGTTGTTGCTAAATCACTCAATACGTGCTACTAGTTGCCATTCCTGGTAACCATAAGTCATCAGTGTCAATCATCTTGTGTACATTAAGAAAACTAATAGGCTCGGGTGTTCGTTTAGAGGTTCATAGGTTCATAGGTGTGTACTAGGCTAATGGCCCTGTGGCATTTACAAGCCTAGCCCATAGAAGTGCTCTGGCATTGTGCCGCCCGCCGTTAGTTTTCAGTGCCTCAATCAAGTAGATGCACTGCAGTGATCCCCGGGGTGAACTTTCTATTTCCCATCCTCTCATCAAGATTTCCATTGAAGAGGGCCAGTGAGGTGCTCTGTTTGACACGTATAGGAAGTCTAGTCCATAGCATGGGCAGTCTCAGGGTTATGAACCTGTCCCTCCAGCATGTTCTGTTGATTGCGATAATGAGGATGTGGTCTCTGGAGTGTGTGGTGCAGAGGGATTGGGATTTCTTTAGATGTAGCATTTCTAACAGAGCTGGGTCAGACATGGCTTTAGTCAAGCAGAGATCGCCTCTAAGTAGACGATATGAGACAGAGAATAGCTGGAGTTTTTTGAGTCTGTCCATGTAGGACATGTGTTTAAGGCCTAGGATCCTGTTTGTGAGGTACTCTTGTGGCCTGTCCAACTGTTGCAGGTGTCTAGTGAGGTACATGCCAAATGGGGCATTATACTCTATGATTGTTCTAATGAGGGAAGAGTAGAGAGAAATGATGACCTCTTTCTTCCTGGATGCAAAATCCTTGGTAATGAGATGTGCCACATAGAAGGACTTTCTGATCACAGTGGCAATATGGTGGTCGAAGGAGAGGCTGCTGTCAACCTGTGTCCCCAGATCTCTTATAACGCCTTCTGTGTTCATTGGGCTCCCATCAATGTGGTAATTAGTGGGAAATGAGTTTTTCCCAAAGGGGATGACGACGCATTTTTTGGTAATAAGCTTAAGGCCATGGTTTTGACACTAGTCATTGGTCTCAGTGAGGCCTTTCTGTAGGATGTCTGCATCACTTGGGTAGTTAATAATGGCTCCCAGCTTACATTCGTCTGCAAATGTGGTTAGCCAGAGCCTCTCCGTGTTGGCCTGGACTACTGAGAAGTAGATGCCAAATGTGACTGGTCAGTAGTCTGACTTGGAATCCGCTACTTTCGCACTGTGTGTTCTATCTGTGAGCCAATTTGCAACCCACCTAGTGATATAGGGGTTGATGCCTAGTTTGGTGAGTTTATCAATAATTCCTGAGTAAGGAATGGTATCAAAAGGCCTTGGCCAGATCGAGTTAGGCTGTATGAACTACCTTACCTTCATCCACCACTCTGGTGACTGACTCAAAGAAATCAACCAGGTTGAGCAGGCATGATCTACCTTTCACAAAACCAAATTGCGTGGGATCTAGAGTTTGGAGGTTCCCAATATCCTTGTTAATTAGATCCATGATGATACGCTCCACAGCCTTACATATCAGACTTATCAGGCTAATGCGGCAATAATTTCCAGTGTCTGTAGTCGCTCCTCCTTTATGGAGAGGGATGACTGTAGCAGTGCACCATTCAGTGGGGACAAAGCCTGAGGTGAGGCTGTGAGTGAACAGAGCACACAGATGTGGTGCCAGTTCACTTTGTAATTCATGTAGAACACAGCCAGGGATATTGTCGGGTCCCATGGAAGCTGTATTCTTGATTTTAGACAATGCAGCTTTAACCTATGCTGTAGTAATGCAGGGTGCCTGGCATTCTTCCGGTATTGAGATTGGTCCTTTGGGGGGGGGGGGGTAAAGTTGGCACTGAATCTATTGGCCAGTATATTGGCAATATCTGCTGGCTCAGTATAGGGGGTGCCATTGTGGCAAATCTGGGTATTGCCATGGAGATTCTTGATATAACTAAAGAAGGCTTTGTGGTTGTTTTTAGTGTCTGCCACAATTCTGCCTTCATAGCTGGCTTTGGAGGTTTTGATGAGGGATCTCAACTTTTTGTTGAGGCTAATAAGGGAATTTTTCCAGTGTTGGGACTTCACCTTTTTCTGCAACAGTTTCTTCCTTCTGTTGTAGAGTTTATTAATGGCAGGGGGCCACCAGACTGGCCTCATTTTTTTGGAGGAGAGCATCTTGGTTCTGTTGGGTATGGCTAATTCCATTCATTTATGTTTGTGTTCGTACAGTGCATTGGTGTATGATTCGGCAGTCATGCATCTATTTTCCAATGGCACGGGTGCCGTAAAGTTAGTCGCCTCTGCTTGTAATAGTCCCAAGTCAGCTTTGGAGATGTTTTTCATGGTGGATACCTTTGCTGGGAGTGTGGGTGAGATGTGGATTTCCATGGTGATTAATTTGTGGTCGGATCTAACCAGAGAGGAATTGATTATTGGTGTAGAGCAATGGTTGCCCATGTTAGTAATAACAAGGTCAAGGATGTTGCTTCCTCTAGTGTGGGCAAGAATGAGCTGGTCCAGGGCATTGGAACTGATGACTTCCAGGAAGAGTTGGGCCAGTGCATTGATGCTTGAGTAGTTTTCCCAGTTAATGGAGGGGTAGTTGAAGTCTCCTAGTATAAGAGTGTTGGGTTGGACCTTGATAGATTCCAGGGTGTTTAGGAATGTAGAGTGAGAGTCTAGGGACATGGTTGGGGAACTATAGCAGGCTCTGACCTGGATTGCAGTCGTACCCAATGTTAGTTGTACCTGAAGTATATCAGATGCATTATGCTGGGCTACTAGTCTGAATGTGTGCATATCCTTTATGAATATGGAGACACCATCACCTTTTGGAGCTTCAGTCCATGTTTTGGGGCCAAAAGGTTTGGAATGAGTCATAACGTGGTAGCGCAGGGGTGCTTTCTGCCGCTTTAAACCAGATCTCCATTACAGCACAAATGTCGATGTTCTCCATTTTGAGGAGTGCTTCGAGCGAGTGCATCTTGAGATTTAGACTTCTAGCGTTAAGCAGCATGACCCTTAGATTGCATTTATTTATAGCTGTTATGGTGGTAATTTGATCCTTGGAATACCACCTAAAAAAGACACTATAGGGGTGGCAAGAGCCTTAGCCAGTACCCAGAAACCCAAGAGTGACAAATGCAGGCCATCTCTGGCAAAGCATTGAGGTCTGTCAATCATGTCATCCCAAGCAGACAGATACTGGATCCCCTTAGAATGACACCAGAAACTTAGCCAAATGTTGAAGTCAATCATTTTTTGTTTGTACTGCAGTATCATTTTGGGTGACGGTAGGATACTGCTCAGGGCTAGTGTCATACCTGCCTGGGCCACATAATCTGAGAGCTCCACCATGTCTCTTTTCATGTAGTCCAGGGAGGTGCATCTCAGGTCATTCACACCCACATGGACAATGACAGAGTCATACTTGCATTTGTCATGGAGTGACCTGAGTGTGTGTGATATGTGTCAAATTCTGGCACCTGATAGACAGCTGACTTTTACCTTCTCCTTATTCAGCCCAGTGAGTGAGACATCTGTGTGCCTCACTATTGAGTCACCTGTGATTAGTGTATTGGGCAAGGTGTTTAGCCTTAGGGTCTTAGGTTGAGGGGCACACTGTGGAGGTGAGTTATGTGTCCTGTGGTTTGTGCTGTGTTGTGGTGGTTGAGTGCATTTCTGTCTTGGAGGTCTTTGCTGTTTGGGTTAATTTCTAAGGAGTGCCTCCGTGAAAGTGGATGTGTGGTTTGTGTTTTATGTGAGAGCTGTGATAGTGGGTGTTCTGGAGGGCTATGTGCTCCATGTGGTATGGTGCAGGTGTTGACCTTCTCCTCCTGACCAGCTAGGCCGATCTTGGCTGGAGAGTGCATATCATCCAGTTTGGTGATATAAGTGCATATCTCACAAGTCTGAGTGTTGGGACTTAAGTGGAGAGGGTTGTCTGTATACATGAGGCAGTTGCTACACTACCTCAAAACGTCAAAGTGCACCAGGTTAATAGGAGAAAGCACAGGGAACTGCCCTTTTATCATGCCAGGAGAGGTGGTCATAACTACTAAGTACTGGAGCTAGTTTCATGGAGAACGACTAGTGTTGATGGCTCTTAGTTGTTTAAGTAGTTTATTGTATACAGACACATCAGGGTGAATGGCAAGAACATTGAACTTAAACTATTTAACTAACTGACTGACTACATACATGCATGCTCTCACTCTGGCTGCTCACTCAAAATGGCACTCTTGCTTGCACATGCTCAGTACTTATATGCACATGCCTACTGACTGGAATGCTTCTTAAAGGTACAATACAAACCCTGATCTACATCTTCCCTCTTTACTGAGCTGTCACATATAAGCAATGACATTTCAATAGACATGCAATTGCACAGACAATAATAAACGAAACAACAGCTGTGTCCATGTTGCCATATATCTGGAACTAGGCTTCAAAATGCGACCTGATCTCATAACATAATAGTTAGGACTGGACTTAGCAACAGGGACAGTCACGGGAGAATATTCTGCTTGGAGATTCTTAGAGATTGCTGACAGAATGTCATCTGGAACAAGAAAATTGGACAAGTCACTCTGAGAACTGCAGTCTTTGTCACAGGCAAGATGCTGTAACACTGGTTCGGACACTCGTAACAAGTGCTTCCGATTTTATCGGAATTCCATTCCTTGTGATTCCACAACATACATTCTCAGATCTTGATGCAAACTTTTCACAAATCTGATGTGATCAAAACCTTTTGCTGTCTGCATCCTCACTATCTCCACTTTTTGTAATGGATTGAGCAGTTTGCTGGTTTTATCATAGTAAGACTTCTGGGACAAACACTTTTTCAACAGTTGGGCTTTTACTATTTTGTTGTTCTTAGCACATGGAACCAATAAATTACTGCTGACTGGTAATGTGATTCTGGTTTGTCTCGATATAAGTCTCTGGACAGGTCAGCCAAGATGATTATCACGAGAAATGTTTCTGAGATTCAACAAGTTTAGAAAGGCATCAGTATTGTCACATCTGGATTTTTCTAACAGCTTTTTTGTGCTCTGAACTGCACGTTCAGTCAAGCCATTTGACTGAACATATTCAGGACTACTCGCAATATGATCAAAGTCCCATGCTTTTGAAAATTTCTTGAACTACTGACTTGTAAACTGTGTACCATTGTCAGAAATAACTCTGTGTGGACTACCATGGACAGAAAAATGTGTCTTCAACTTAGTAGTGGCAATACTAGAAGTTAGGTTGGGAAGTAGGTCAATCTCAAACCAATTTGAATAAGAATCTACTAACACCAAATAATGCTGACCATTCCTCCCAAAAATATCTGTGGCTACTGTTGATGAAGGTAGTTCAGGAATCTGGCTTAACTGAAGTGGTTCTTTTTGTTGATGCGACTTTGTACTATTACATACTGAACAAGATTTAAGTACTTTCTCAATATCTCTTGACATAGAAGGTCAAAATACTAATTCTCTCACCTTTCTTTTGGAAGAGTCAGTTCCTGGGTGGCCACTATGCAAAATCTTAATGTACTCATGTTGCAAGGATTTTGGAACAATCACTTTAGGACCTTTCATGATAATACCATTGTCTAACAAAATCTCATCTCTGTATGGAAAATACTGCTGTACTTCTACTGGTAAACAAGATTGTTTTGAAGGCCATCCTTGACTGATAAACTGGTTGAGCTTCTGGAGAACTGGATCTGAAGGCATGTGAGTTCTGAGCTCATTAAGATGCGTGGAAGAAAAATTTCTCACTTACATGACCTCAAAATCAAGTTGCTCGTTGTTATGCTGTTCTGTTGTTTTTCTTGGCAATCTGGATAAAGTATCAGCAAGATAAAGAAGTTTGCCTTTCATATAAACAAGACTGAAATTGTACTTCTGCAATTTGAGCATCATGCATTGCAACCTAGCAGCAGCTGTATGCATAGGTTTTCTAAAATAGTAACTAAAGGTTAGTGATCAGTTTCAATCTGGATATGTTGACCATAAATATAATCATGAAAACTTTGAAAATGCAAACACAATTGCCAAAAGCTCTTTCTCAGTCTGGGCATATTGCATCTCTCTGTCTGGGTAAGAGCTCTCAAAGCATAGGCTACTGGTCTACCTTCTTGAAGAATGACTGCACCTAGACCAAACTGAGAAGCATCACGGGAAAGAGTGACTGGTTTGTGAACATTGTAATAGCTGAGAATTGGTGGACTAGCAGTTTTCTGTTTCAGGATGTCAAATACTCTTTGGTGCTGTTTTGACTATGACCAAATTACATTTTTGTGTGTCAGCTCTCTTAGCTGTTCTGAAAGTTGGCTTAAATCTGGAATGAACTTGCTTAGATAGTTGACCTTGCCAAGAAAAAATTGTAGGGCTTAAACATTGTCTGGAGCTGGCATCTCAAGAATTGCTGTCTACATGGAAGGATCTGGCCTTAAGCCTGAACTGGTAAACAAATGACCAACATAAGTAACTTCTCATAGTCTTAATTTGCACTTCTGAAGATTCAGCCTAAGATTCACTTCACATGCTCTTTCCAGAACTTTCTTGAGGTTTCTTTCAAGTTTGACTTCACCATCGCCTCCTACTAAAGTATCATCTACTATAATAATGCATGGTTAGCCTGAAAACATTTGCTCTGTCACACCCTGAAAGACTTCACTGGCACAATTTATTCCAAATGGCATTCTCAGAAATCTGTACCTCCAAAATGGTGTACTGAATGTGGTTAGCAATGAAGATTTTCAGTCAAGCAAAATTTGCCAAAACAAACTCTTTACATCTAAGATTTGGCATGAGGGCAGCAACCTCTTCGACTGTGCGTATTGGATGATAAGGTCTTTTTTTTTGTTCAAATCTCTTGGATCAATACATATTCTGATATCATCGGAGCTTTTCTTATGAGCTACTATCATGGGAGATACCCATTCATTTGGTTCTTCTACTGGACAAATTACTTCTAGCTGCACCATTCTGTCTAGCTTGGCTTTGACTCTGTTCTGCATAGCTCCTGGAAGTTTCCATGCTGGTGTGATAACTGGGCTGACCTCTGGGTCAAACTTCATAGAGTACACAATTGATTGTTTGCCTAATTTGTCTGCAAAAATATCAGTATATTCAGAAAAAATAGTTTAGGTGAAAGTTGAGCTGTTGTCATGCAGGCTTACATCGTGGACTTCTTTATTAAATGAAAGCAGTCCCATTTTCAAACTGTCTCTGAGGCCTAATAATGACTGCACATATCTCTTAACTACCTAACAAGTCATAGCTGTTCCCAGCAGAGTAACTTGAAAGCACTACTGAGCCTTCAGTTTGAATCTCTTCACCACCATAAGGAACAAGCTTCACACACTTTGTCAAATCAAGTTGTTCTGCAGCTTTTACTCTAGCAAACTTTTCTGCTGACATAACAATGCACTTTGCACCAGTGTCTACTTTGAGATCTATGGGACTCCCATTAATCCAAACAGTACAAAAGATTTTGTTCTTTGCCCACAAATCTGTTTCATTGAAACATTGACTGTTTCACCAAGCACAGACACACCATCAACATAAAAAGTAGGGTCACAGCTTTCTAATTAATCAACTTGCCTCTTGGAATGCCCTCTTTTAATAAAAGAATGTGCCTTATTTGATTTACAAAACCTTTTGAAATGATTCCACTTATTGCAAGAATGACACTGCTGACCAAAAGCTAAGCACTTTTCTCATTTGGGTTCATGGTTACCACTACAATTACAGCAGATGACCATGAGGTTTGCTATTGGTTTTGCTGAGTCACCCGTGTGCTTTGCTGCTTGCACCTTAGGCCTTACAGAAGTAGCTCTGGGTTTCATAGGAGCCACACCCTTTTGCTTTTATCTTTTAACCTCTTGCTGCATACTGTCTACATGAGCTGTGGAAGGTACTGGAAGGCTTGCTTTCTCATTTGTAAGCATACTTGTGTGCCTTTCTGTAAGCTCGTATACCTGACAAATCTCAATGGCCTTTTTTAATTTCAAATCACTGTCTCAAAGCAAAATTTTTCTCACTGTGTCATGATTCATACACACAAGCCTGTCTTTTATTAACTGATCAATCAAATCACCAAATCTGCATGTTTTACCCTTATTTCTGAAGTCAGTTATATATGCTGCAAAAGTTTCACCAGGCCTTTGATCCCTTGTGTAAAATAAATGCTTTTCTTTGTAACATTCATTTGGGGGTTACACATTTCTCTAAATTTATGTTTTAAGCACTTGGGGGTCTTCCAGTGTTTCAGCCGGTACCACAATATGGCAGTCTTCCCCCTCCCCTGCAAACACAGCAGGTGCATACAAAAATGAACGGTCTCCCTCAATGGCTTCTAAACCAACTAGATTAAGTAGAATAAATGCTTTTGTACATGCATCTTTGTCAGAAAAAGCAGCCTGTATGAAAATATTGTATTCCTGATCAAACACTCTCCAATTTTCTACAATATTGTTGTAAAATGCAAGCGGTGGGGGGTCTGCAAAAATCCTTCTGCAATGTCCACAGATTATAGTAAAACAAAATGCAATCTTGGTCCTTGTAATTATGTACAGACATGCACACACACCAGGTACTTGTAACAACATTCAAATGCACAATAAACTCTTTGGAAGACTGTACGTTGCAAAATATTCTTTGAAATGGATGTACTTTGCAAAATAATGGCACTGTAATACTGCACACACCTGCAAGCACTTTACATACTTTGGATACTTTGAATAGATTTAGTTAATATGAAAAAGTAGTACATATTAAAAATATAGCTGCTTTCCCTTTTTTGTACATTTTATGCAATTTGGATATTGTTTCAAACATTTTCATAATTATCTCAAATATCTTTATCAATATGTTACAGTATTGGACATTTCATTTAATAAGAAATTCATTTTGAGTGTTCTGAGGGTTCACTCTATATTTGTAGTGAAAGAAATCATTTAAGTGAGTTTTTGTACTGGGAATTTGCTTCTGACCTGCTTGCAAGTCGTTTGAGCAGTTGGGATGATCCACTCCTATATATTCCTCCACTTCTAACCAGTTGCCTCCTGGGTGTGACTCTGGATCCCATTCTGACACCATGTCACTCGTCTTGTGTGCATTAAGAAGAAGAAGAGGCTCGGGTGTTCATTTAAGTAGTTTATTGTATACAAACACATCAGGATGGATGGCAGGAACATTGAACTTTAACTATCTAACTAATTGACTAACTACATGCATATATGCTCTCACTGTGGCTGCTCACTCAAAATGGCACTCTTACTTGCACGTGCTCAGTACTTATACGCACGTGCCCACTGACTGGAATGCTTCTTAAAGGTACATCACACACTCTGATTTACAATCAGTATACCAGAAAACTTGAACATTAGAAGCAGGTCCAGTAGTCTAAAATGGAGATAATGGTTGACTTCATAACTGAAGGCAGCTAACACTGACTGGATAAGGAAAAGCTGTATTTGAATGGATGTAGTATTCACTGCCATAATGATAACGTTTTGTTCATCTCAGTATATTATTCAGTACTACAAAAGTGGAACATGTCAAGATGAGAACAGAGAATACACAAAGCAAACAGTCTTTAACATATGCACAAAAATCAGTCCCTGTACAAATACACTCTTCCACAGTGTGTAAAACACAGTCGGGTATATAAGGGCAGTGGTGGCTCTGTACCCCTTCCTAAATCATACTAGGCCTACACATTGAGCTTGTGTTTGATAAGATGTTGAAGAACTTGTATATGGACCAAGCCTAGTGGGAGTCTTTAAAATATGCTAGTCTGTAACAGGGGGAGTAGGCAGTCCTTTTTGTAACTGCAAACTAGCTTACAGAATACAGACCCCCCCTCCCTCTCCCCCTCCCCACGTTTACAAATGTATTAATGCCTTCTTCATCACCCCAGACAGTGCATGGCTCTGGATACTATATCTTTCAATACTGAAAGCCATGGAATGACAACAGTGAGCCAAAAAAGAGAAAAAATATAGCCATCCATGTATTTAGAAACAAATTTGCTATTTAACAAAATGGATAACTATAACCTAAGACAAATATACAAGAAAATACGGCCCAGACCGCAGAATCCTTTATAAACGCATTCTATGAACACCTTCAGAAATGCATGGATCATGCAATCCCAAATAAAACCAAGACCCAATCCTCCAAAGGCAGACGTCCTGTCTGGTGGACCCCAGCCATAAACAAACTATACAATAGAAGGAGGAAGCTACTACATGATAGAGCAAAATCCCAAAAAGAGAAGGCATCTCTGATCAGTGTTAGCAAAAAAACTACAGGCACTCATAAAATCGTCTAAGGCCAGCTTCGAGAGAAAAATTGCACAGGACACTAAGGATAATCACAAGGCTTTCTTTAGTTATGTTAGGAACCTGGGTGGTAATTC
Organism: Protopterus annectens; assembly: GCF_019279795.1. Lineage (NCBI taxonomy): Eukaryota > Metazoa > Chordata > Ceratodontiformes > Protopteridae > Protopterus > Protopterus annectens. The sequence continues at coordinate 1,969,387,775 of NC_056741.1, forward strand.
CCAGATATGCGCAGAATTAGTCCAAAATGACAAAAAATACACCGAACCCACAGACATTGCCAACATCCTAGCTGACAGGTTCAGCGCAAACTTCTCCCCCCTCCCCACCAAAAGGGCAAATATCTATCTCAGCAGAGTGCTGCCCCCCTGACATCTCAGATGCTCAGGTAAGAGCCGTCCTCTCCAAAGCAAAAAAACACAGCATCAATGGGACCAGACGGTGTCCCAGGCTGCGTCCTACATGAACTCCAAGAAAAGCTAAACCCAAACATAAAACTACTGTTCAGTCTCAGCCTTACCACAGGATATGTACCCAAAGAGTGGCGTACAGCAACAGTGGTCCCTCTCCACAAAGGTGGTGCCTCATTGGATCCTGGAAACTATCACCCCATAAGCCTGACTAGCTTGGTCTGCAAAGCTATGGAAAGGATCATCATGGACCTCATAAAAAAAGATATTGGGGACCTACAGACACTGGATCCTACCCAGTTCGGCTTTGTTAAGGGCAGATCCTGCCTCTTAAACCTGGTCGATTTCTTTGAAACAGTCACCAAGGCCATTGGAGGGAAGGTGGTCCACACAGCCTACCTGGACCTCGCAAAAGCCTTCGATACAATACCTCACTCGGGCATTATAGATAAGCTCACCAGCTTAAATATAAACCCCTATATTATTAGATGGGTTGCAAACTGGCTCAAGGACAGAACCCACATGGTTAGAATTGCTGGAGCCATGTCAGACTCCAAACCAGTTACAAGTGGCATCCCACAAGGCTCAGTCCTGGGACCTCTCCTGTTCGGTATATATTTCTCGGAGGTACAGGCCAACACGGAAGGACTGTGGCTGACCAAGTTCGCAGATGACTGCAAACTGGGCACTATAATCGACTCTCCAGCCGACACAAGCATCCTCCAAAAGGGCCTCATAGAAACAGACAACTGGTGCCAGAGCCATGGCCTCAAGCTAAACGCCAAAAAGTGTATAGTCATCCCCTTTGGCAAAAACAAAGTGCCCACAAATTACCACATAGGTGGTAATCCATTAAGTACAGAAGAAGTAATTAGGGACCTGGGGACCCAAGTTGATAGCAATCTCTCATTTGACAACCACGTGGCCAAAGTGGTTAGAAAAACATTTTATATAGCCCACCTAATCATGAAGGGATTCACATCTAGATCAGGGGAGGTCATCGTGCCTCTTTACTCATCCCTCATCAGGCCCATAATTGAGTACAATGCCCCTTTTGGAATGTACCTTACCAGACACCTGCAGCAACTGGAAAGACCCCAAAAGTACCTCACCAAGAGGATCAAAGGGCTCAAACAGATGTCATATGCTGCCCGGTTAAAAAAACTCCAGCTCTACTCAGTGGCATACCGCCTGCTCAGAGGCGATCTGTGCCTGACGTATAAAGCCATGTCCAACCCAGAATTAATGGACATGTTCCACCTCAGAAAATCCAAATCCCATCGAGCTACGTGCTCGAGAGACTTGAACCTCAGCACTGAAATAAATAGGACATGCTGGAGGGACAGATTCATAACCAAGAGGCTCCCTTCACTCTGGAATAAAATCCCAGTCCAGGTTAGGCAGAGTCCCTCATTGACTCTCTTCAAGAGGAATCTTGATGAGTGGATGGGGGATCGTAGGTTTACCCCGGGTATCACTTCTGTGTCACTGTTAGACAGAGGCACAGTATACTAACCTCGAAAAAGGGCATAGCAAAATTAATTTAAAATGGGTGGCGAAAGCCAAACACACTCTGGCTAGACTTATAAATGCCCTAGGGCAGATAGCCTAGTATGAACCTATGAACCAATGAACCTATGATGTATGTCTGATTAAACCATTGTTTGCAACTTTTAAGAATTTATTGGGTCACCTGGCTTAGGAATTAGATTCCTCAACACTCATTTCTAGAGTGTTGAGATTATCCAGTACCTCATTTACAGGGTAAACATGTAATGTTTGTGGCTAGAATCTGTAAAGAGCCTGGTATTTGGACCATTGAGCTCTGGCTAATTTATTTAGGAAGCTTTCTCAGATGCTGAACGTGGACACTGTTGATGGTTCTAAAGCTGAATGGTATAAGAATATCTAAGGGAGTTGGCGGGCTGACAATACCTTTTTGGAAGAATATCCTTCCTTGTTACAAAAGCGTCAGGATATTTTAATATTTTTTTCTTCGTCATATCTGTGCTGACTGCTAGCTTCCCACTGATAGCCAATCATCTCTTCTGCACCCCTTTCATAATGACTGCTACCACAGTGAAAACAACAACCAGTGAGGGACACCATTTTTTTTTAATTTGTTAACTAGGCAAGCCCACTGGACAAAAGTGTTCCTTTCAAGAGTGACCTGTCAGCACTGTCTGGTTAAGGAAGTATAAATTCAGAAAATTAAAAAGAACTAGCACCTCTGCATATTGCCTTCTTGGTTAAATTTGTAGCTACAGACATTGAACTTATAATGATACTAAGTCACTACCCACCAACAGAATGGGGTGGTGTCAGTAAATGCATAATTCTATTTCATAATAAAAAATCAATATTTGAAATTCATTTCATTATTCATTCCATTAGGACATATAATATTAAAAGAAAAAGTAAACTTTCCTTATTCAAAAAGAAATATTTATTTCTGTATTTATACAAAAATTCTCAGTTGTTCAAAATCACTGTTATGTTCATAGAAAAAATAGTTAACAGCAGAACTAATTGATGCAGCAGTTTTAAAATTCCCCAGATGCTCCAAAATCTGTAGTCTAACCATTCTAGAGTATTATGTTCAATGTGTATATATATATATATATATATATATATATATATAGGGTCTATATTAGAACACCGAACATTCAAAATGTCGAGTGTTCTAATATCGAACCCTCGCAATCGAAAAAAAAACATTGAACATTCGGAACAGCAAATTTTTTCCTATGGAAAAAATTCACTGTTCCAAAACACATACACACAACACAAGCACACCAAGCAAACAGCAATCCACACACATACACCTAAACTCTTACACCTAACCCTACACTAAACTATACACACCACTAACTATCCACTTACCTTAACCCAAAACTTAACTCTAAGATCCGTCACTATGGCACAGTCACCTCACCCGCGCTCTAACCCTAACTCTCCTAACCCTCCCTAACCCACAAATCCACACAATTGCACACTTACCTGAACCCGACCTGTAACTTTCCACCAGAGCGCTGAAAATACTGAAGCAACAGAAACGGACAACCGAATTCTTTCCCTAGGAAAGAATTTGGTTTCCTGTTACTTCGATATTTTCAGCTGAAACCGGGTCGATATTAGAACACTCAACATTTCAAATGTTTGGTGCTCTAATATAGACCCTATATATATATATATATATATATATATATATATATATATATATATATATATATATATAAATATGTGTGTGTGTATATATATATATATATATATATATATATATATATATATATATATATATATATATATATATATATATATTAAACAAAATGTTGTACAGGTCTTTTCAGAATAAAAGCAGGTTGTCTATGTAATATTTGTAAAACACAACTGCAGGTGAAAAATAACTGTTGCAATAAAAATACCAGTTGTTCTACATACCCCATAAAAAGATTAGCATAATTGGGAGCAATTATTTGGAATCAGGAATATTTTGGAGTCTGGTAAATGGTATTGCACAACATGGTTAAGCGACTTGTTCGATGTTATATAGTAGGTGAATGGAGGCTGAGAAAATTAGAACTCTAGACAACAACAACAACTATAGTTGGGTGTTTTGTTTTTCTCTAACCTCATCTTCTTCCAATAGTGAGAGATGAAACAGAGGTCTACATTGCCGAGTCCTAATATATTTAATGACTTCAGAAGGGTTAACTGTACACAGTTATATGATGATATCTCTAAATTTACCCAAAACATCACCACAATTGACCCCAGTTCAGCAATTAATTTCACTAAAGAGTTTTATGCCCGTATAAACAAATAAATAGATTTATCAGTCTCAACTAGACCAGAAGTAATGGGAAACATAAAAACTACTTCCACTCCCAGTGGTCAACTGACACTAGAGAAAAAAAATTCTGTATACTGTACTGTAAGGCTAGAATTCTTCAGAATGAGGACCAGTAAAGCAGCACATGAAAAGGAATGAACTTCTGAAGCAATGAATAACTACAAGTCCTTCTTTAGCTTTTATTTTTTTTTATAAAACTAGGAAATAACACACTGCTCTGAACTTTTCCTTAATACCTGGCCCCACACTTCGACCCCAATGAAATTGCAGACATACTCAGCAAATAACACAAATACCACCAAAATAAAAAAGACAAAAAATACCACTAGAGACAACAGCCACAATCACAGAGCAACGCCGGTAGGAAATATATTTATTGCACTTAGCGCTTCGGCTCCCAGGCCTTCACAGAGTAAAAACATTACTAAAACACGGGTTTAAATACAAAAAAACATAATAATCCATCCCACTGCTAATAAGTTAATCAATTAAATAATTAAATAGTTAAATTACATATTTCCAGTTGCATTCTTTGTTTAACCCTATGGGTTCTAAGGTATTAAACTTAAGAATATACATAGTTTCTTTCCTCAGAAGTTTATCCTTTAAACTTACATTTTCACCCATCAATATTTCCACCTTTTCCAAGAGACAACCTGAGATTCCTTCAGGGTTAGAATTGTGAAATTCAGAAAAGTGATTGCCCAAAGGGCTCTCCACTTTCACATTTCTAATGTCCCTCACATGTTCTTGAAAGCACACTTTGAAACTTCTACTAGTTTCTCCAATATAAAACTTGTTGCATCCACATTTTAGAGCATAAATAACACCTACAGTGTTGCAATCAAAATTTCTTTTAACAGTAAAAGGACATAGATTAATTTTGATGAAGGAGCTAACAATATGTGTGCATATAGAACATTTTTTGCAAGAAACCGTACCAACAACAAAATCCACTTCTCTATTTAAATTAACATTGGGTAACTCAAAATAGTTATGTACTACCATATCCTTTAAATTCCTAGTCCTTTTATAAGAGGCTATAACCTGTCGCTAGTGGTATTTTATACTTAGCAAATAAGTTCACTGCAAACTTCACCCCTGAAACTCCTTTTCAACCATGACTCATTCAGAATCCCATACAACCCCTATCATCACTAAGGAATATGCTCTTAAGGAGTTATGAAACACCAAAAACACTGTCTGCATGGGTCCTGATGAAACACCAGAAAACACTGCCTCCATGGGTCCTGACAAAACACCAAAAATATTACCTCCATGGGTGCTGACGAAACACCAAAAACACTACCTCTGTGAGTCTTGATGAAAAAACAAAAATACTACCTCCATGGGTCGTGATGAAACATCAGAAACACCACCTCCAAGGGTCCTGATGAAACACCAAAAAAACACTATCTCCATGGGTCCTGACGAAGCACCAAAAACACTGCCTCCAAATGGGTCCTGATGAAACACCAAAAAACACTATCTCCATAGGTCCTAATGAAACACCAAAAACACTACCTTCATGGGTTCTGATAAAACAGCAAAAAACACTACCTCCATGGGTCCTGATGAAACACCAGAAAACACTACCTCCATGAGTCCTGACAAAGCACCAAAAACATTACTTCCATGGGTCCTGATGAAACACCAAAAAACTCTACTTCCATGGGTCCTGATGAAACACCAAAAACACTACCTCCACGGGTCATGAAACATCAAAAACATTACCTCCATGGGTCTTGATGAAACACCAAAACACTAACTCTATGAGTCCTGATGAAACACCAAAAACACTACATGCATAGGTCCTGATTAAATACTAAAAACACTACCTCCATGGCTTACCTGGATGCTTAATAAAAAGCATCAAATAGTCTTTTGCCGAACATCTTCTTAAATTGTTTAACCTAAACTTAGCCGTAGACTATGTTCAGGAATACTGGTAGATGCTGTGGTGATGAAGCTCTACAAGGGTAACCCTATCACTGACCATGGCAATTATAGACCAAACAGCCTTATAAGTCTGATCTGTAAAGCTATGGAGTATATCACAACCTATCTTATTAATCGTGATATCAGGAGTCTCATTAGGCTAGACCCCAAACCAAGTTGGTTTCATCAAGAGGAGATCATGTCTGTTAAATCTTTTATTTTCTTTGAGAGGGTCACACAAGTCACTGACAGTGGGCATGCTGTTCATACAGTTTATCTTGATCTTACCAAAGCATTAAATTCCATACCTTATGCCAGAATTGTAAGGGAACTGTCAGCCTTAAAGATAGCTCCCTATGTGTTAATATGGATAGCCAGTTGGCTGAAAAGCAGAACTCACATAGTTTGTGTGGCAGGTGCTTCTTCAAATAGAGATAAGTTAACCAGTAGAGCCCTCCAGGGGCGCTGTACTGTGTCCTGCCCTGTTTGGCCACTACTTCTGTGATCTCAAAAACGATAGCCAAGACCTCTGGTTAACCAAATTTGCAGACTGCAAACTGTGAGTAATTGTATAACCCCCCTCAGATATCTGTACCCCTCCAAAAGAGCAAAGCCTGCTTAATACATTTTATATGGATAATGGGCTAAAAAGTGCAGCATTGTTTCTGTTGGAAAACAGCCATTACACACAACATGCAGTATAGATAAAACTCCCTTACAAATTGAAAAGGTAGTCAGAGATTTGATTATATGGGGTGATAGCTCCCTCTCCATTTGATCAAGTGTTTCTCCTTAGCACAACTAATAGCTAAATGAATTTCATCTAGATCCAAAGACAGTATAATTCACCTATATTCAGCATTGATCAGACCAACTATAGAGTACAGAACTACCTTTGGTATGTGCCTCACTCAACATAACAACAAATTTGAAAAATCCCAGAGGTTCATAACTAAAAAAAAAAAAATCTCTTGTCTCAAGAACATTAGTTACCAAGAGAAGTTGGAAGCCCTGCCCTTTAGTCTGTGTCATACAGAATCCTAAAGGTTGATCCATGCCTTACTTGCCATGCCAGTGGAGATTTGGTGGTCCTTGACCTCCTATATCTAGTAATCTCAGTTAACATTAGAACCAAAATCTTGAACCTTCATCAGCAAATAAACAAGGCACAACAGAGTGACAGACTCATCACACGGTGCCTCCCCTCCTCTGGAATAAATTTCCTCTGCAGGTTAAACAATGTGATTCAATATCTTCCTTCAAACAAAATCTGGATGACTTGTATGGGTACTTCCAAACTTACCCCGGGGATAACTGTAACTGGCCATCCTTTAAGAAGGATGTAAAGCCTGGGAATGAGTATTGGTAAGGTGTACATTGTGATCGGACTAAAATAGCCTTGAAATTCCTTTGAATCCTATGAGTACCCTTGGGGACCACTTGAAGACTTGATGTCAACATGTGCACAATAGATGGTAGCAAACATTAATGATGTATATGTTACTCTGTGTCATGTCCTGGGAGTATCAGGGCAGACTTTGTTCTTGTCCATGTGCTGTAGCATGTGAAAACGGTTAGTATTTATAACTTAAAATGGCAAGATGCACTCTTCCGGAGTATACAGGCTGACAGAATGCAGAGAGCTCTTGACAAGTTTTTCCTGCCAGAATTGGGTTATCAAATGTCCTTGGCATATATCAGAGATCTGGGACATAGTGTTCTTGTTCACCCTGTGTCAATTACTGATCACTTTGTCCCTTAAAAATGTAAAACTCTGTTTAGTACAAAACCACCAATGGAACAGAGGAACACCATCATTCAGCATTTCTCTGCACTGTCAAATGGCTAGTCCCACTACAAAGTATAATATTATGTCCATCACACAGCTACTACTACTTTTCTTCTACATAATCTTTTTTCCATGTACTTCAAAGTCAGTGTGTCAAGCCTTTCTTCATTTTACAATTTCTGTGAACAGACACAGCTGTCTTACAGGCTACTCTGTCATTGTGCCTTGTTTGTAGCAGCTTTATGTACTTTCACTTTGCTTAGCCACGTTTGTATTTTGTACTTGACTGAGCTTCCTTACCTTATGCATATGCACTGCCTCAGGTCTACTCGAGTATGTATTAGTCACGCATTTCAATGGAGATAGAATGGGTATAAATTACTGCAGACATGCAAATATTTTCACACTTTAGAGGACTGTTTTTCACTGTAGGATGCCATTATTTTAGGGTATATAAAATGAAAAATTAATTTATTTTCTTTTATTTTTTTGCTTCACATACAGGTGCATGTTCAGTGTTACAAGGGGATTTGTTAAAATTAAGTCTGTAATCACCATGCACTGATTAACGCCTCATTAATGGAAAACATCACAATGTCAACTTAAAATGTTTTTTGATGCCCATAATGACATAGTACATGTTGAAAGACTTGTAATTTAAGGAAATCACTCAGCGGCAGAACTTTTTCTTCAATTTATTTGTTGATTCTGTAAGCTCATAAGATATGTGTCCTTTTTCAGTCATGATCCAGCAGCACTGACTGGTTAAGTGACCTGCACAGGGTCACACAGGAAGCAGACTACAGGAGCTCAATACTGCTGAGAATTTACTGTGCTGCTGGGACATCCAGCAGAGGACACAACTTTCAGTGAAGTGAGTCACTATGCTGCTTGTGCAGACTAAAAAATTCACTTCAGCACAGGGGGCACCATTATGCCTGTACAACTTGCAGGATGCATTACTCTAAAGAAATTGCCTTATCACCTGTGCACCTCACAGCATGCATTACTACAGAGGAGCCACCAATCTTTCATACTGTGTGTGTGCAGCCTGAAAGATATGTTCCTACAGAGGAACCCCTATACTGCCTGAATACTCTGCAAGGTACAATACTGCAGTGAATCCAGCATACTGCCTAGGCAGCCTGCAGATTGCATTACCACATGTCTTCTGCTCACTGGAGGGTACATTACTTCAGAGGAGCCACCATTCTACCCGTGAAGTTTGCATGAATCATTACTGCACAGGAACCACCATGCTGCCTGTGCATCCTACATGATGTATCACAGTAGAGCAGCCTCAATACAGTGTGTGCTACCTGCGGTGAACGTTAATTCAAAAAAGCTACCATACTGCCTATGTTGTCCCCAGGGTATATTTCTGTAGAGCACCCTCAATACTGTGTGTGGGCTGCCTGCAGTATACATTAATGCAAAAAAAAAAAGTCTCCATATTGCCTCTGCTGCCTGCAGGGTACATTACTGCAGAGAAGCCTCCAGACTCATACCTCTCAACTGTCCAGATTTTCGCAGAATGTCCAGATTTTTGTCTCATGTTTTTGATCTGTTCCTCATAAAATTTGTGGTTTGCTGGGAAATTACTGGGATGATCAGAGGATTGATTTCACTAAATAATGACATACATTTGCATTTCAGACTTCAAATCCATCAGAAAATGTATGTTAAACCCTGTTACTCTAGAAACTGTATACGATTACAAGACCAATATTTAAAATATGTCCCTATTTTTAGGCCATTGCCCCCCCCCCCCTACACACACACACACACACACACACACACACACACACACACACACACACACACACACACACACACATTTTGTCGGGCTTTGTCCAGATTTCTTGCACTAAGAGGTTGGAAATTGTGTGTGTTGCCTGCAGTGAACATTAATGCACCATATTGCTTCTGTTGCCTGCAGGGTGCATCACTGCAGAGCAGTCAGCATGCAGTTACTGCAGCATGTAGTGTGCATTATAGCAGATGAGCCGTCAAACTGCTAGTGCATGTACTAATACAGCTAAGGAGCCACTGACATTACTTAGCATTCTCATATTTTGGGATCTGTTTCAATTCTGAGAAGCAAACTACATCTCACCTAATCTACTACAGATGCGCTTGTGAGCACCTAGTAAACCTCAATTATACCATTAATAAGATATAGTTCTAAATCAGATATTTTAGGAGAGGGCTGCATTCCCTGCACCTCTTAATGAGGGGGTTATGCTCTCACACTCCACATTTTCTAAATATACTACATCTAACATGACAGAAGCTTGAAGGAAAAGAAAAAAGGAATGTATGTCTTTCCTTTTCATCACAGTTGGTATATCCTCAGAGGCTGTACATGTAGAAGTTGTGAGTATGGGGGCAAAGCCCACACACTGAGGTGCAGGCTTAAGCTAGCCACTATTGAATTCTGCAATGTGGTCTAATGAGGTGGCAGGACATCCTGGTTGGTCAGGTGATCATCAACTGGTCAAGAAGGTATATAGCAGACCCACCTCTTGCAATCTGGGTGTTGTTAATACTGCAGAAAGTCTCTACATAATGTTAACAATTTCACTATGCAGTCTAAAATGTACACAGTTTATGCCCTCTCCATTTTGGCATGCTGATCAAATTGCAATACTGATGAGGTCACAAGCAGCAGTGTCAAGCACAGCTGACATTCAGTGCCCCTATCCTAGTTTAAGTTAAACACAGCTGGCAGTCAGTGCCCCTCCCCCTAATTTATGTCATCCATAGTTGACACTCAGTGTTCCTCTAATGTAAGTCAGGCACAGCTGGTCCTCACTGCAACTTCATTAGTGTAATTCAGGCACAGCTGGCAGTCAGTGTCACTTTCAAATATAAATTAGGTACAGTCAGCACCCAGTGCCCCTCCCATAGTGTAAGTCAGGTAGAGCTGGTACTCAGTACTCCTCCCCTAGTGTAAGTCAAGCACAGCTGGCAGTTAGTGCCCCTTCCTAGTGGAAGATAGGCACAGCTGGCAATCAGTGCCCCTACCCTTGTGTAAGTCAGGTATATATGGAATTTAGAGCCCATCCCCTCCCCTAGTGGAAGTCAGGCACAGCTGGCATTCAATGCCCCTCCCCTAGTGGATGTCAGGCACAGCTGGCAGTCACTTCCCCCAATTGTGGAAGTCAGGCACAGCTGACACTGACAGGTGCCTTACTGATGTTGCAGGAAACATCAATAAACTGTTCCTTAAACACTTGTTGACAAAGCATTTTATCACTATGGCTCACATCAGCATATTTCATATAAGATGTTACACATCTCCATCACATAACTCCATCACATCTCCATCACATAACTTACTTGCATCCAGTTCAAGCATTATTCCTTTTTGGTTTTAATATAAAATGATAGATAAAATCCTTAACACATAATATAAACCTTCAGAGTCTTGACTATAAAACTTGTGTGACGTGTAAGACAAGTACATTTTGCTGTGATCATTATGAAGGGTAGCCACATCACTAAAAAGCTGGTACAGTTACTTTGTTTGTTTGTTTATTTATTTTTATTGTAGGGTATGTGACAGAGGAGAAGGGCTGTACACCTTTCAGACCCGAGAAGGCGAACAGATTTACCAGCAGGTCCATACTGCCACCCTGGCCATTGCAGAGCAACACAGGCGTGTACTAATGGAGATGGAGAAGAATGCCAGAGTGAGTATGCTAATGAAACTGACCAAGTGCGTATGCTTTGAAGGCATTGAGGAAAATATACTTTTTATGCATCAGCCCTTAAACTATTCCATCTTAAAAGGTAAAACAGATGATGAGTCTGTAAAACATTGTTAAGCTGTTGCTCTGCTGTCTTTTGTTGGCCATGCCTAGCAGTACAGAAAAACAATTGAAACAAAGGAAAGATACTTTACAATTTCTGCATTTTTAGACAGATAATATAAAATGGATAGGAGTTCCATGTAAAATGCAGGGCATACACTTGTGTTATTACACTACATTACATTTGCATAACAACAGAAGATAGCCTGTCTAGTCTATCCTTTAGGTGTATTTAACTTTCTATCTTCCCCCAATCCTTCCCTTCTTGCTCACCTTTTTTTACCCATCTCTTGCCTTGTGCAGCCCTGCCTGGATTTCCCCTCCATCACTCTTTCTGTGAAGGTCATTCCATGGGTCTACAACCCTGTTGGTGAAGTTGAACTTTTAGAAATCCAGGGAGTAATTAGTCCATCCGATCTGCTGCATGTGTCCCTTCCTTAAACCTCTGCTCTTTCTATTAGAAGCGACCACTTTACATCTCCCTGACATGGTGATATGCACTTCCATTATGTCTCACCGTCTCTTGTCATCTCTTCTGAAAATACTTATAGCTTTTCCCTTCCATCCAATCTTCAAATTCTTAAGTGTCTTTCTATGGACTCCGTCCCGCCTGTTATCTCTTTCCTTGTATGACCAACATTAATGTACATGGTACAAAAGGTGTGGCCTGGCCAGGACCTGGCAGTAGTCCAGTTTAAGTGTGGAAACCACTACCAGTTCTTTCAGCTCTTTTGCCAGGAATTTCACTTTCTAGAACTGATAATTCAGACCAAAGTTGTGGCCTAATGCAGCTCTTAGCATATAACATTGCCTAACACTGACTGCTACATTCTGTCCATTTGGTAAGCTTTTCCAACTCCTCCCTTAGATGCTTCACCCCATCAACAGTATGCCATCAGGGAAGAGAGCTTACCTCTTATCTCTTCTTTCTTATGTGCCTAAAATAAATACAGTAAAGAAAAGTGGACACTGGACAGATTCATGTGAACTCATCTGGTCAATTTCCTTATTATGAACATTTAAATAAAGATCTAGTGGTGCTGTTCTGTTTTGATTACTGCATTGGCTGGAATGTACTCTCTCCTCATTTCCCCGAGGAGTAAGCAGAAATGGAAAAACAATTTTTTTACCTGAGCATGTCCAACTTTTTGGTCTATGCCTCCAGTGTACCTTAACCTTCAGTATCCTTGGTTGTGTTGATGGTCTGCTGGATGTTAGCTTCTTTACCTGTATGGGAATGTAAAACAGGTTAGTAGAATCTCAGTCAAATCATCGTGTAGTACAACAGGTTAAAGAAGGAAATTTCAGAATTGTAATTGTAGTCCGCAGTGTGTTTTATTACAGGCAAATGAGTGCCGCTCCAAACTTTCTGTGAGACATAGGATATTTAAGGGTTTGGAACTGATTAAAAACTTTTCAAGAAAACAGACCAATCTGAAGAAGGCGACTGAAAGCAATGCAGATTTCCAAACCCACTTTCAGAGAAACCCACCATAAGGATGCCCTCCTCCCCTGATTTCAGAACACCAACTCTCCCAGCACAAAGGACTGGATGGAGAATGATGAGAAGGAATTTAGATGCAAAATAAGCTTTAATAAGGACTAAGAGAGACGTATAATATTTATGCATGCTTAATGCGACTTTGCTTACATGCTTTTTGTTTTTTTTTTGTTTTTTTACATGGAAATGTGATGCTATCATATAATATGAACTTTTAGGAGCAGGACTGATCCCACCTAAACCACACCCCCATGACATCAGCAAGTTGGGCTGGACCTGACACACCTACTGGGAGAGGCAGATGAAGAGAACCAGATCCAAAACCTTAAATACCCTCTGTCTAACAGTTATTAATCAGTAAGACTAAAACAGTGCACTGCCTGAAATAAAGGACACCTCCAACTCCTACTGCATTCTTCCTTCACCTATACCTCTCAAATGTAACTCATTACGAGGAATGTACCTCATTTGGGGTTTTAAAAAGTTCATGTTCCTCGAAATTCCTCAAAGTTCCACATTGAAAGAGTCTGTCACACATTCAGTGTTAGGAATTTTTTTAAGTGAAATCCATGGTAAATTGAAATTAATCATATTAATTCATTAAAGGATCTCCTTTATAAGTAAAACCAGCATATTTTAACCATCCTATGACCTTCCTAGTTGAAGTTGTTAGTAAGCCATTAGTATGTGTTCCACATTTTGCCCATTTGTTCCACATTATGAAGGTGAGTGTTCCTCATTTTGGTGATGGAAGGTTGAGAGCTATGCGCTTCACCTTGTTATTAAAGTAGATCACTTGTACTGCCATCTCCCCTCGTAGTGTATCCATGATAATTATTGTCTTAGAGATTGTTGTTCTCTAAGGAAACAACCAGCCTTTCTTTCATGATTTTCTCCCAAAACTTTCCTATCAGTGATGTTAACGTAACAAGTCTGTAACTCCCCACTTTATCCTACTTCCATCTTATTTCTTTCACACTTTTGGCAACTCATAGTCAACCATCAACTGCTGCTAGGGCATCTTCTCATCCACTGTGTCTATTACCACACACAGACTAGCTTTGACTCATGTTCAGCACCATGTGGAGACCAAGAGTTGCTGGGCAGCATCATAATGCAGCAGTGAGTGCTGTTGTCCTAATGCCGCTCCTTGTGTTCATAGAAAAATACTAGGCTATCAGTCTTCAGACTATTAGAAGCCTAGCCAATAACCAGAGGCTAGAATCAAACCCTATACCTTGTATCTGTGAGGTAAATACCTTAACCATTATGCGAACCCTCCCATTCTCCCAAGGACTGGTGTTAAATGGGCTCTGTGGCATTTCATCCACACCTCCACATGCAACTCAAACAGAACCATCCCCTGATATGGACAACACCACCGTGCATCCCTGGCGACTATCAGGGATCAACCATAATCATGCATCTGAGCAAGCACACTCACTGCCGGGATTGTTACACCCATCATATCTGATTGTACTGTCAAGCGTCCGAGCCACTAATTGATCCTGTGTCCCCTAGGCTGTAGTCAGGTCTTCATCCCTGTACACTACTAGTGCATGCATTCTGGTTCCTTCTTCTACAGATGTACCAGTCTTGCCATCTGCCAGTCTTCAGGCATTTCTGCTTGGGTTATTGATTTGTTCTTGATCTCCATCAGGGGATCTACAAGCACACTGGGCCAGAAAACAGAAAGCACTGGTAAGCAGCCCATCTGGTAATGTTTTCTTATCCTCTCTCAAGTCTGTAGTTCCATCTCCACCTACACCTTCTCTGCCATGGTATCTGTCCAAAGCTGTTCCCACTCTGCCCTTCTTCCCTCCTGACATGGCACCCTGTAGTTATTTTCCTTTAAGAATAAAAATTATACGGTGAACAGATCTGCTTTTTTCCTTTCTTCTGTGATCTACAGGCCATGTTTAGTCAGTGTCACCAAGGCTGTCAGTTGCTTCTTCCTTTCTGGTATTTGCCCCAAAAAGCCATTGATCACCTTCTAGAAACCCTCCTTTTTAACTCCCTTTTGACCTGCAGCCTTGCTCTCCTCATTATCTTTGCTGCCATTATGCTCACCTTCTTGGGCTCTGCCTACTCTTGCTCTTTGCACACTCCCTTCTACTTCTTGCATGCCTGTCATCTGCCCTAACTGCTAGCTTCAGTCACTCTTGCTTATTTTTACACTGTAGTCTGTCTGTTTTTCTGACTAACTACTGAGAACCTGATCTCCTCTCCTGCTTCTCTGATACTGCCTTTCCCCTCTTGTTTTAGTTTAAAGGACTAATCACTGAGCTGTACCTTTCCAACATAGCTGTGACCACTGCTGTCCTTTCTGGGCTACAACTCTTCATCTTTGTCCACATCCACCTCTAGTCATTAGACCTCTGTCTCATCTGCTCCTTTCACAGTGTGCTGATTGCTGGCAAAGGAAACGTTTCTAGGAATTCTAAATATGCCCCTCTTCCCTGACAACTCTTGGCCATCTCCATGTCCTGCTTATTACTACCACATCTGTCTCCTCTGAAAGGTCATGTTTGTGTGTACCACAGCATGCATGCCTGCCTGTCTCCCTCCCTTTGTGACCACCATGGTCACCTTCTCCCTTGTGTTATCAAGTCTAAGACCCAAGACAAAGCTAGCAGTGCAGTGCAGAGAGATAAATCCGACTATGGAACAGATAACCTGACATTAACTAGCAGTCCAGGCTCAAAAGAAACCAGATTCAGTGAGTGGGAGTAAATGGCCAGGGCCTGTTTGTCCATCCTAGGGTGAGGGAGGTTGCTTGGCCCAAACCAGAATTGACAGCTGTGAAAGGGGCAAGAGTCAAGATGAGTAAGAAACACTGTAGCCCGAAATGAGGCACTTATGGAAGCATAAGCTACTGGGTTGAACTGCACACTTTCTGTCAGTGGCACACATGTCATGTCATCAGAGATAGGAGTAAGAGAATGAAATCTCTAAGATCTACAAGAATGATTGCCTCTGTCAGCATATTTCCACTCCATCACTGAACAAATGCCATGGGATAGGAAAAATGAGTGGACTGATCAGTAAGTTGAGGGTGATGATGAGGGTCAGCAGGGTATCTGGGAAAAAAAAAACATAAAGAAAAAAGGTGCAACACCAAAGACTGGTTTAACTATAACCTGGTCATTCATGCTTCCCTTGCCATGTGTCTCAGTCTGCTCGCTGAATGATTTTCTAATCAGCTTTTTTCTCTGTCCTTGTACTACCTGTCACTTCCATTATTTACAACCCGGTGTTACTACTCCTCCTATAAGTAACCTTTAACTAAACTTTCAACCCTCTGATTTCACCACCATCTCAGCCCTCCTGACTGTCTGTACCATTTTTCTACTCACTGTGTTACACCTGATTCTTTTATCATTCCTTCAACACCCTTCTCTTAGGCCTCAACAAAGCAGTGTCTCATTTACTATCCATCATCTCCATATAGTAACATGCTTCTTTCTGCCTGCTTCCCCCTAATTTTCCATGTGGTATTGGTCCCTGCATGACTACCACTGTCTGTGCCTCCTCTTTTCACTGGCCACTGTCTACCACTGTTCTACTATTTCAACTCCTTTCTCCTTGTCTTCTTTTTTTTTTTTTGTATCTCCCTCCTACTGTCACATTATTCTGGGCCTCCATATGTCTTCAGCCCATGCCCTTAAGTCCTTTACCTTTTGCCATCTAACTTTCCTCACTTTGCTTTAGACTGACCTCTCAGTTCATCCATATTATCATTTCTACTCTACCCTTTCTCACTTGACAAGCCAGCTCTCTAATTATATATAGCTCTCATATTCTCCCCTAAAGCAATCCATTTTTCTGCAGGCATCACATCCCTTGTTGTCCTAAAACTTTCTGAGTTGAACCAAACTCATACCCTCATCTTGAGTAGCTCACCAATCCTTTCTTGATTTATATATGTGTGTGTGTATATATATACATATATATATATATATATATATATATATATATATATATATATATATGAGTCTGTGTCTTTATATCAAAATTACATTACACCGAATCGCATTTCAGTGAGCACAGTAAATCGAAAACATATATATATATATATATATATATATATATATATATATATATAGGATATGGGTCTACGACTTTATATCGAAATCACATTACATTGAATCGCATTTCAGCGATACATATGTATATATATATATATATATATATATATATATATATATATATATATATATATATATATATATATATGTCACATACTGTCACTCATATATATATATAGGATATGGGTCTATGACTTTATATCGAAATCACATTACATTGAATCGCATTTCAGCGAGCAGAGTAAATAAAAAACACAATATCGAAAATTCACATTAGCGAAACTCAGTAGATTTGAGCCAGTTGGCAACCCATCTTGTGACATAGGGATTTATACCTAGTTTAGTGAGCTTATCTATAATTCCAGAGTGGGGGATGGTGTCGAAAGCCTTGGCGAGATCTAGATAAGCTGTGTGAACCATTTTACCCTCATCTATGGCTTTGGTGACTGCTTCAAAGAAGTCAATCAGGTTTAGGAGACATGTTCTGCCTTTTACAAATCCAAACTGAGTAGGGTCCAGAGTTTGGAGATTACCAATGTCTTTGTTTATGAGTTCCATGATGATACGTTCCATGGCCTTGCAGACCAGGCTCGTCAGACTAATGGGGCGGTAGTTCCTGGGGTCATAGTGGCTTCCCCTTTATGGAGTGGGATAACTGTCGCGGTGCGCCATTCAGTGGGTACAAAGCCTGAGATGAGGCTATGATTGAACATGGTACTTAGGTAGGGTGCCAGTTCATTCTGTAGTTCGTGTAGAACGCAGCCTGGGCTATTGTCAGGTCCCATGGATGCTGTGTTCTTGGCTTTGGAGAGTGTGTTTTTTACCTGTGCAGCCATAATTATAGGAGCTTTGCATTCTTCAGGTATAGAGATGGGCCCTCTAGGGGGTGAGAGGGGGAAATAAACTGCCTCTCCAAGGCTCGAACCCAGGACCCTGCACTCCATACACAAAGTGATTTACCACTAAACCATGGCAGATATGAAACTTTTAGGCAGGATGATTCGTTGAGAATAATGCAGTATGATTAAACTGTAGTCCCTTTCTCAGATAGTTTATGTCGATAACAAGTTAGTAGGCATGTGCACGACAAGACCATTATGAAGCTTTTTCCTGTTTTTCATTTACACCATGGAACTCCTCAGTTAAGTGGCTCACTTTCACAGTAGGGAAATCCAAGAATTCTCTCAGAGGTTCTTTCAGAGAGAAAGACCTTTATCTTAGATATCAACCTCTTAAAATCACTCAGCTCCTCTTTCACAGAGAAATATCTTTATCCTAAATTGTACGATTCAATTAAACACCCAGGGCTTGTCTTCGATTTGAACCCGGGACCTCTCGCACCCAAAGCGAGAATCATACCCCTAGACCAACAAGCCATACTTGTATGTATATGTATATATACACATACACGTACGCACACATACACACACACACACACACACACACACACACATATATATATATATATATAAGCATATATACACACACACACACATATATATATATATATATATATATATATATATATATATACATGTGTGTGTGTGAGTGTGTGTGTGTAAGGGAGACTTATCACATTACCAGTCTCTACCTCCACCAAGCATTAACCATTAAGGTGTGCCAAAGTGCATGTCCTCACAGATGACCATTCCCATTTTCCGTGCCTGTACCATTAAGCACCTGAACTGCTCATTGAATTTGGATCGCCTAGATCGTAGTCAGGGTTTTATCCCTCTATGCCACTGGAGCAGGTTGGTCTATCTGTTACACTTGCAGACATGTCACTGATTGTCTCTAGTACAAACGTGAGGGTCCAAATACCCCAAGATCTTACACAATGTGTGTTATTCTGGAAACAAGTGACCTCATATCCTGTTTTATCCTTGCACGTCACACTCACAGATGGGCATATTCAACAAGTCATTGTACTGACTGCTTAATAATTACCACAATATATGCTAAAATGCACTCAATACCACTACGTTAATTGCTTAAAACTGGTCATCAGACCCATCATTATGGAATTAGATCTGCATATTTCTTTCCAGAGGCCTAACCTTTATCCTTAGTAGGCCACTAATAATATGATCATCCCACACTATGCAATTGTTAGAGTAGAACACTTGGTCATGCAGTCTATGCCCATACACCTCAAAATTACCGACAGTAAGGGTTAGCCTACTCGGCAGACTTCTTAGACTTTTATTCACAGAAGATGTGGAGCTTAATACCTCTGAGCTCCTCTATGTCTTTTAAAAAAAGACAAGCAGGCCAAACACTGAATATAGAGAGTATCAGCAACACATTTATCTCTCTGGACACCTCCTTAATGTATGTAACTTGGACATCACTGGAATCTCTGAGTCTGGATTAAACAAACAGTTATACCCTTCCCTATATTAGACCAAACCTACTGCAGTTTTCAAAGTCACCAGCCTAGAGTCAGGATAGGCGATGGCATCATCTAACAATTTTAAGGGCATTTAACTGCTCACCTATAGCTGACTCTACTACCAGCACAGCCATAAATCCAAGAAAGGTTGGTCTGTGATTGCCTTATTCAAAGTCATCTTAAAATGATGATTGATTTCACTTAGATTGTTCTACCTACCATTCCAGCTATTGTGAGCAACCTTATTTGCACTACAGTCCAACACATTACCAACCAAAACTGCTATCAGTCCAATCCAAAATATTTGTTAACCCAGCTGCTGATCAACTCTTCAGTTAGACCAAATGCTAACACAAAGAAACGTAAGTTGCAGGATGGGATGTTTAAAATTGTCTGCACAGATTCAATCAGCCTAAAACATTGCCCTAAATTTTAGCTGCTGTACATAGCTTGGTCAGAGTGGTCTTTGTTCTGCATATTAACTAATGCTGTGTACTTAGATCTGGCAGCTGATCATTCTCATTTGCTATAGTTTTAAATCTAGCTGTTGTTCTACATATAGTTGGAATATATTTTAATTCCAGGCTTTTGTGCCCTGTTCAGTTTGTCCTAAAGTAAAACCTGTATTAAGAATTGGTCACTTTTTAATTTAATCACAGGCAGTCATTTGAACAATCCCCAACGGAATCTGTGTTTCTGAGATTTTTCTTAATAAAGTTATGTTTTATGCCAAACACATTGATGATTTGATTTTCATTTTCAAAGGAAAGCATCAAATTTTCAAAGTGTTTTGATTGTTTGAATAACAATAATTTTGATCTTGAGTTTTGAAGCTGAACTTCTGAATGAGCATATAAACTATTGTGATGTGCTATTGTTTGAATAGGAAGGCCATTCTCCATATAATATTTTATATAGAAAACACATATCAGTAAACAATATCTTGCATTTGTTGTTATTACCCATCTCTTGAATTCTCCTGTCTGTGGAAAATTGTACAGTATAGAATTAATACTTCTAAGGACACTGATTTTGAATTAGTTAAAAAAGATCTTAGATGTAGATTTTTGGGACAATAGCATGTATTGAAGAAGTTTAAAAGTTAAGTTAAAAGTTGTATTCCAGGTAAGTTAAATAAACACTGTAAATGTTTAGGCAAAGAAAACTCAGATGTTATTTTAATTTATTTTTTTATTATTTTTTTTTTGTACAAGCAGTGATTTTTACCCATTTTTGAGATTACTGGTATATTTTCAACCAGGATGCCTCTTTTAAAAGAAATTTTGCCTACATGAGTGGTGTTAAAGTAATAGAAAAATAACATTAAGAATTTACCTTATATGCCTTTAGTCAGGAACAACACTTTAGGATGTGCAAACAGAAATTTTTATTTACAGTGCTGAGAGACAATCTTCATAGCAGTTAATAAATCAGTCTCACTGGACAGAGAAAAACTGTATTTTTATAAATTTTTTTCTTATCAAACCTATCATGCAACTTTCTTATGTTATAATGACAGACAAAAAAACTTTGCAAATGTCCTCATCCCTCATGATTTTTGCATCGGACTTCACGTGAACAACTTTTTATACATGACCCACCTGCTTCAAGGGGTCTTGTTTTCTCACCTTGGATGTTTCAAACCTTCCCTAGCAACAACGCACTCCTAGCCTGGAGAAGTCAGGCTAACAAATTGCTTTTACAGTAACTAACATGCCTCGGCTTTGTACAAGACTTACTTTCTCCTTGGTACATATTAAAAGAATGCAATTAAAGCACAGCAGTAACTTCAGCTTATGAAACTGTATTTTTCAACATCCCTGCATACAAATTAGATTTGCTTTTTAGCAATCATATTATAACATCATGGGTTCTCCGGTTCAATCCTCGGCTGGGGTGCCTTCTGTGCAGAGTCTGCATGTCCTCCCTGTGGTCACATGGGTTTCCTCCAGGTGCTCCGGTTTTCTCCCACATCCCAAAGACATGCTGTAGGTGGATTGGACACTCTAAATTGGCCCTAGGTGTGAGTGCGTGCATGTGTGTGCCTTCTGTGGAAGGTTGGGCACCAGGCTGGCAACTCAACACTGTAAAACTCCACTGCCAATCATGAGCGGACAGGTGATCCACAGTGGTGACCCCTAACCAGGAAAAGCCAAAAGAAGAAGAAGATTATAGCATCATAAATGAAACCAAAATTAATATACATTTTAATAAGCTAATCTTGTTCCATAACAGTTACCCCCCTTTGACACTACTAGTGTCATACCATACATGTAATTATATATATATATATATATATATATTTTTTTTTTTTTTTTTTACTTGATAAAGTAATCTTCTACATCGTAATAATCATCTTCTGTTATAATGGAACTGTCATTGAATGGTACATGCTGTGGTATTTTATGTGCAGGTAGTTACAGCCTTTAGAATAGAAAATACCAAAATGATCACAAATATAATAAAAAGTACAATGGCAATACCCAGGATTATGCTAGTTTCCAGGTTACCAAAAATACTGCCCAACCATCCAAAAAGTGTCCATTGTTTTGATGTGCTGTCCAAATCTTTGACTCTTTGCTTCATGAAATTTTCCAGTTTTTCCTGTTTATCATGATAGTCACTAATATATGAACAGGAATGACTCCCTATGAGGGCACATGACCCCACTTTTGTAGCAAGCGTTATATTAAGTGCCATTCAAATTTTTAACACCACAGTTCACATTTCAGTCATTTTTTGATTTGCCATCCAGATGTGATGTGAAGTTTTGTTGGCCACTTCCTATAGAATTTGGGCAAGCATGGTGATTTCAAGCATTGTCCTTTGCACTCCATACCCAGGATTAAAAATTGAAAATACTTGCTCTGTCCAGTGGATTGCTCACTTATTTCTCAGTTTACCTGCTGGTGGGTGTTTGAAATGTGGAATAGCAGGAGTAATATAGCCTACAAAGCAACATTTAGACCAGTTTGTAGGCAACCAGGTGTAGGCAAGATTACCACAGATGTAGTAATGGTCACTTATCATGCCCATGCCAATTCCCCAGTTATAGCTTTTTAAGTGCAAAGAGTCTAACACACTTTCATGCCTGGTGTCATTACATTTGCTTTTTCCTACTGGTACAGTCCCATTTCTGGCATAAATTGTGTCTCCGTGATGTTTGGTTTGGTTGCAAGTTGAAGAGACACAACCATTGAAAAATCAGTTACATTATGCCAGGTTAGACTGATGTCATTAAAGTCCTTTTTAAATGACACTTGTGATGCAGGGATGGGAATTCTAGGAATTCCTGTCTTACAATGATGAGGTATATGTGAATACATTTAGCAGTTTGTTTTGTTTAAGTTTTTGGTATATTGCCAAAGGACTAGCAAGAAACTGTTTTTTTTCCTGACCATTTTATAAAAGGAAACAGCAGCAGAGACAAAGCACGGGTACCTGTTGTCACTGAATTTATCAGGGACTGCTACTAAAGTTGATTTTTTCACTGGGCAGATGATTTATCTGTCACACCTTGATCTCTCTCTGTTGGCTGCAATGACTCGTCTGGGTTCCCCACATGGCAGGTCTGCAATGAGACAAATGGATTCATGTTGGTAGTCCTGCACAGTGAACAGCAGTCACAGTTTTCAACAGGACCTGGAAAGGACCTTTTCACCTCGGTCTGAGGCTGTTTTTTTTTTGAAAAATTTTTACGTAAACCCAATCACCCGGTTGTAGTTTTTTTTTTTTTTTTTTATTTTACATTTGTTGACCGGGCTAGTCTAACTGGATACATGTCCATTTTCAGTAGAGGCCCAGGGAGATAAGCTCCAACATTAAGGTAATGTATCAGGACTACAAATAAAAATAAAAGTAAATTGTAAATACTACATTATTACAAAGAATTAACACAAGCTCCAATATAAGGTAATATAACAGGATTGCAAATAAAAGTAAAACTGTGAACAGTAAAATATTACAAAGAATAAATGCAGTTCATAGCTAAAGGGTGCCTATTAATGAACTAAGGTAGCTTCAAAAGCAAACAGATAAAAAATTACAACAATAATGGTACAAGGAAAAAAAAAATCAGCTATTTGTTGACAGGGCTGGTCAGAAGGCTTTGGTAATGCTGCTTTTACTGTTCAATGATATTGCTGCAAAATACAAATTACGTTTTTACAATATGAAATGATGGCATCATTTGACAAGGTTAAATTGGCATTTTCCACTGGACGGGTAGCTGGAAAGGCCATGGGTCTCCCCATTAATATTTTATATGGACTCAACTTTCTGGTGGTATTTAGTGAGGCCCTCATACTCATTAATGCTAAGGGGAGTGCTTTGTGCCACTTTAAGTGGGTTCTAGCCCAAATCTTTGAAATTTTACTTTTAAGGGTTTTGTTTTTCCTTTTTACTAATCCAGATGCCTGTGGATGGTTAGGACAGTGAAGACTCAAATTAGTATTTAAAGCTTTGCACAATCCCTTAAGCAATGAATTATTAAAATGTGTTTTCTGGTCACTATTGATAGTACATGGTATACCAAATTTTGCTACATACAAAAATTTTTTAACAACTGTGACTGCATCAGCTTTGTGACATGGGTAAGCTTTTACCCGATGCTGAGAACATACACACCACCACCAAAATAAACTGCAAATTATTAGTTCTAGAAATCTGGGTGAAGTTCAGCTGTACATTAACAAAAGGTCCCTGGGATGGAGGTAAACATACAGTCTTACTGTTGTCATGTTTATTTACATTATATTCTAGACATATACCACAATTTTGTTCATACTGAAGTATCAAAGAGGAGACATGAGGGGCATACCAACTTTGGGTAATTGGATTAAATAAAGCTGTCTTATCTGCATGGGCTGGTAGATGATATGCCCTTACCAGGTAAGGTAGCAAAGAGGCAGGCCCCACCAGTTGGCTGTCCAGATGTCACTACATGCCATCAGAGGATTTTCTGCATCCATGCTTGAACCACTTCAGAACTTTTTTGTGATGCTTCAGCTTGAAAGGCTGACAACTTTTTTAAAATCAAACACATCATTACTGTTGTAGTTTGTTATCGTTAACATACACAGATTTTTACAACAATCTACTACTGCTTGTTTAACAGGTTGGTCTGCTAAATTGTTGCTCTTTGTTATAACATTCTTGCCCTGTTGATGAGCACAACATTTGATTACAGACAGGTAGCAAAAGTGCATTTAACAATGATTTTATGTACCCTGAATTTTTAATTTGATTTTTTGAAGAGGTCAAAAATGCTTTCCAAAGTTGCCTAAAATCATGCTCCACCCCAAAAGCATTTAAATACTAATTTGAGTCTTCACTATCCCAACCATCCACAGTCATCAGGATTAGTAAAAAGGGTAAACAAAACCCTTACTCCAGCTATTCAACATTTCAAATTCAATATGTCTGTAAAAATATTGGCTACCTTGTCTTTGGCTAACTCACAGGCTTTTTGCAAAGCCACTAACTCAGCCATTTGAGCAGAGTGAACACCCTCTAATCTTTGTTGCAACAATATTGTGCTTTTGGTGCAGATAGCTATTTCTGATGTTAGTCGCCCCCTTTGATTTATTTTACAGGAGCCATTCATGAACAAGTTTAGATCAGCATTGGGTATAGGAGTGTCCTTTAAGTCCTTTCTAGGAGAAAGTAAATAGTTAGTTACACACACACAATTATGCTTTTTACCATCCTTAGCAGTAGGCAACAGAGATGCAGGATTTAGAACAGGACAGCGGATCAGAGAAATAGATGGATCAGAAAAAAGTGCAAGTTTATATTTAGTTAGACTTGCAGTCGAGCGTGGTTGAGTCTTTATTTTAAGCAAAAGAGATTATACCAAATGAGGGACGCTACTGTGAGATTATGCCCGAGCATCAGCGATTGTGAAAAATTAACTAGAATGGCAGCAGTGGCAACTGCCCTTATACAGGGTGAAAAACCTTTTGCGACAGAATAAAGTGCCATAGTGTAATAAGCTAATGGATGCTAGCTGTCCCTATGTTTTTGCGCAAGTACTTCTTGAGCAAATCCATTTCTTTTATGACAGAATAAAATAAAAGGTTTATCATAGTCTAGTAACCCTAAAGATAGGGCAGTAGCTAAGGCTTGTTTTAAATTTTGAAATTAATTTTCCTTTTCACTATTTCAAAGGAGAGGCTCTGGTGTATTCTGCTTTAAAAGATTTGTCAAAGGTTTGGCAATTGCTGTGTAGTTAGGGATCCACTGTCTGCAGTATTCTGTCATACCTAGGAAAGACCTAAGCTGTTGCTAAGTAGTCAGATGTGGGGCCTTAGATATTGCATCCATACAAGATGGTAACACTTGCCTACTACCCTGAGATATTAAATGACCAAGATAGAGTGCCTGAGATGACCACAACTGTAGTTTTTTTTAGACACTTTGTGTCCCTTTTCTGCAAGGATAGTCAGAAGATGCAAGGTATTTTGCTGACATTGCTGAAAGGAACTTGATACAATTAGTAAATCATCTACTTATTGTACTAAAACAGACCCACCCAGAAATGTCACATTCTCCAAATCTTTTTTTAGAATTTGAGAAAATAATGAAAGAGATTTAGTATATTCTTGTGGCAACCATGTCCATGTATATTGCTGTCCCTGATAAGTAAAAGCAAACAGAAACTGACTGTCAGGGTGAATAGGTATAGAAAAAAATGCTGAACATAAATCTATTACAGAAAAGTAACTAGCTGTAGGTGGTATGCAACTTAGTATTGTTGCTGGATTTGGAACAACAGGAAAAGTAGGCAAAACTGCATTGTTTACAGCCCTTAAATCTTGTACAAATCTATAAGTATCCTTTTCTGGCTTTCTTACTGGAAAAATAGGAGTATTACAAAGGCTTTTAGCTGGTATTATTTTTTGCTGTATCAGAGACTGAATTACAGGATTGATTCATTGCTCTGCTTTCGGCTTTAGTGGATATTGTGGAACTCTAGGGAGAGGTTTTGATGGATTTAATTTTATTATTACTGGTTCTGCTGATTTTAGTATACCTACTTTATTTGCATGCTTAGCCCACAAGTTGGCATGTACCTGCTGTAGTAACTCTTCATCTGCATGTATGCTATTAACAGGCTGTTCCTCAGCTTTTGCTAAAACCGCCAATACTTTTCCCTCTGATTTTGTCGGAACATTTAGATACATGCCTTCTAAGGTACAATAAATAGTATAACCCAGCTTGCATAACAAATTTCTTTTTAGCAGATTTACTGGTGCAGTAATACTCAAAAGAAAAGAATGCTTTTGTTCGATTGGATCTAAAGAAATGGGGATGAGTTCTGAAACAGGATACATAACTGTAGTATTTGTCACTCCACCTCCCTTTACTTTATGTTCTGATACTGGTATTTGACTATCTGAAGTCATTTTTAACACTGACCTAGTGGCTCCAGTGTCCACCAGAAATATATATATTTTTAATTTATTTTCAGCTTAACGTAAGGTCCGTTTTGATTTATTGGCAACAGAGGGGTAAGATTCACTTCTGTGTTATTTTCTTGACCTACTCAGTATGGAGCTTTTTGACTCCTTCCAATCTGAGGAGGTGGTGGAAGAAAAACTGCATTATTATAATTTGGTTGCCATTAAGTCTAAGTATCTTTGACCCTGCATTTGCCTGTGTGGGCATTCCCCTCTCCAATGTTCTGCTTCTCCACAATTGAAGCAAGATGTGTTAGATGAAACCAGAGGGGCACTGCCAGTTTATTGTTGCCAACCAGCTGCACCTTGTTTTCCTTGGCCAGCACTTTTAATAAATTCTCTAGCAGTTTTTTTTATCCCTTCCCCTGCTTTTGCCTTGACCCCTTGGGTTTTTCAGCTGCCTGATTTGTAAAGTTAACAACTTATTCTCAGTGTCCTTTTTCCATTTTTTTGATACTGTGTACAGTGATTTGCAGCACTTAATAAAGACTTTAAATCCTATCCTTGCCAGTCTATGAACACTTGCTTTATTTGATTTTGTACAGGGGCTTGCAGACTTTGAACAAAGGCTACTGCAATAGCTGGCTTAGCTTGCTCTTCTGGGTCTGGTATTTCTGAATGTCATGCAAATACTGTCTTAAGGTGACTCAAGTAGTCTGCAGGGGCTTCCCCTTTATTTTGTTTATATGCCTGTATTTTAGACCAGTCAGTCCTAACTCGACACACATTTGTAATTTTATTTAACAATGCTGTCCGTGAGAGTGAAATCTGTTACTTCAGCCTTTTTCAGTAACTGCTTTTTTATTTTATTTGAAGTAACTACCCTAAGCAGCTGATTTAAATATGTCAAAGTAGGACTGTAACATTTTATTATAGTTTTTAATTCCTCTTTGAATTTTAATGGAACTTTTTTAATATTTGGAACATTTTTAGACATAGTATGCAAATCAGCAGGGGTCCAAGGACAATTAACAAGTTCTCTATTGTTAGCCCCCAGAATTTCCCTGAGAGGTGCCAAAAGATCCCCTTCAGAGGTTGTAATCATTTGTTGTACCCTGTCATTTGAGCATGTATGGTGACATACAGGAGTGTTAAATACTAATGCCCCTGTTGGGGATAGGAAGAAGAGCCTCCCTCAACTGCAGATACCTGTTCAGTAGATGAAGATTGAACAGGGGAACTAGTCTGAGATGTACCAGTATCACGCAAACTAAGTGTCTAATGGACAGTGGACTGAAAGGTAGGGGTCTGAGAAACAACAGAGTCTTGTACAGGAGGTACCCATACTTGTGCATATGGGGCTGAGGGTGCAGTAGCTACTGGAGGATTATTATCCTCTTTAGAAGTTTCTGCTTTTTGGCCATCCTCAGTGTGTTCCAAAGCTGCTAAGACAGGATAAAGGGATCCCCTTTTACTGCTCTGTTCTGCTTTTTAAATCTTTTTTACTTGTTGCAACAATTTTTTATTAACATCCTGCAACCCTCTTAATGCTGACTCCTTTTCCCTTTTAAGTGCTTCACTGTACCAAGAACAAAAAGGTACTAAAAAAGTCCAAAACAAACACTGTGAAGCAGTAGGAAACACTTCCAGTCAGCCAAACTCTTCAGTCCAAACTGTTTTTATTCTTCCAACATACAAAGACACAGATTGAGTGCTCTCATCCCCTAAACTGGGGACTTCATCAGAATCTAACTGCACTCCATAGTACAGCCTTTAAATAATGTTACGAATGAGTGATGTCATCACCCTTCACAATCCTTTAAAGACACAACTACCTTAATGCTCAAATGAAATGCACTACAAACACCTTTTAACACAAGAACATTTTAACAAACATCATTTATAAAAAAAAAACTTTTCAAATTCCAAGACGTTCATCAAATGTAAACTTAAAATTTGTTTAAGAAAAAAAAATCAACCACATTTTGTCCATATATATATATAGCGAAACAAAAAACGAAGTGCCCTTTGAATATCAAAAACACCCCTTCAGATCTGGAGACAGCAGACAAAGTAAAAGTCCATTCAAAAGCAAATGCTTGAAGAATACTAATAAAATCCAACAACAGGAATAAAAGCGACTGATTTAATGAAAAAATGTGAGCGCTTTCGCGGATACACCACTCCGCTTCATCAGACATTGCAAAAATGCAATATCCTTCTTCTAATATGGAAAGGGAGCGAAATGGCCCTTTTACAATTTTTTGAATATATTAATTCATGTAGTACATTTTTGAAATTTACTTATGATATATCATTTCCATCTATAAATTTCTTGGATGTTACTATATATTTGACTAACAATCAATGGAAAACTAAGATCTATAGAAAGTCCTGTTATAGGCCGTCTTTCCTACATAGGGATAGTGTGCATAACTCGAGGTTATTTAAAAATATAATCAAGGGGCAAGCAATGCGTCTTTCTAGACTGTGTTGCAAAGAAGAGGCATTATCTGAAGAGATAGAAACTCTGAAGCAGGGCTTCATTGTTAGAGGTTACAATGAACATGAGATCAATGAAGCATGTTCTCAAGCGGTTGCTTTGAGACCAAGTAGGGCTAAACCTTTCTTTGCTTTAAATGGCTTTGAGCAAATGAGAAAGAAAAAAGAGCCATATAATAGTTTGAATATTGTTTTTCCTTATTCTGCTAATGTGAACAGGGTTGAAGAAGCAGTTTTGTCTAACTGGCACATATTATTAGTGGATGAACATACAAGAAAGTAGGTGGGTTTCCAAAATTTGTTTATAGCAACAAACAGTGTTTAAAACAATGGTTATGCTATCGCAACCCTGGAACTAGCAGTAGAAGTATTGATGTAGTAAATTTGGGCACTAGGAAATGTGGCACCTGTGCCCAATGTTCCTATATTGATGAATCGCGTTTCTTCAAACATCCGGATACTGGGTGCCTTTGGGCACTCAAAGGGATGGGTGACTGTCATACTAGAAATGTGGTGTATATAGCCCACTGTCAGATATGTTTTAGATATTATGTGGGTAAGACCAATAGGATATTACGAGAGAGGATTAGGGATCATATTTATTGTACTGCCAGAGGCCAGGAATATAATGCTACAGCTAAGCACACCATAAGTATGGGTGAAAGTCATGTATTTTTATTTCAGATTTTACATGTCCAGTATGAGAACATGAGACTAGGTGATATTGTTACAGAAACTGAGAAATCCGAAATACAGTGGATTCACAGATTAGGTGCCCATAGGGGGAGAGGTTTAAATGAAAGTATTTCTTTAAAACCCATACTTAAAAATAGGAAGCTCAAACACTAAACAATATACTGCTTCTGATAATTGTTATGTTTATTTATTTTGATGTAGTGAATGGTGTTGCTATTGATTTTAACTTTTTATATACGCTTTTATGAATTAGTTGCATTGGAGTTAATTAATGTTAATTGAATAATGAGCCTTGCTCATGTGTGTATATATATTGATTGAATTTAACATTTTTGCAATGTCTGATGAAGCGGAGTGGTGTATCCGCGAAAGCGCTCACATTTTTTCATTAAATCAGTCGCTTTTATTCCTGTTGTTGGATTTTATTAGTATTCTTCAAGCATTTGCTTTTGAATGGACTTTTACTTTGTCTGCTGTCTCCAGATCTGAAGGGGTGTTTTTGATATATATATATATATATATATATATATATATATATATATATGTATATATATATATATATATATATTAAGTAGTTGAACCCCCCCACACACACACACAGTCTAAGATACACAGTACTTATGAGGTAGCTTTCCTCACTAATATTGGTTTTAAGGATATCATTTCGTTAAGACCTGGTGCATGGGTTGCAGCTAGTTTTATTTGCCACTTAATTTCCCTTTCCTCTATATCATTCTTGTAATCTCCTCCTCTAGGATTTGTTCTTACTTGCTCCACAATACCAAACAAAAACTGAATAAAATTTGCACATACTAATGAATGTTTATATAGGGCATTATTTATATTTCCTGTGGCAATCTAGTACTGGTGCTCGTATATTCTGTCCCTAAGATGCCATTCTGTTTTGCCTATGTAGTAAGCTGGACAGGTTTTACAAGCTGCCAGGTATATCACCCCTGATGTTTGACAATTTCCTTTTTCAAAGAAAATCTTAGACTTCAAAATGTTTTGCAGGGTTGCCATATTCTTAGCTTGTATGAATTTACATTGTGCACAAGCACCACATCTTGTTGTACCACTATTACCCACTACCTGACTTTTGTTAGTAAGTTCAAATGCCCCCTTTAAATTAAGCCCAGTTGTGTATACAAAAGTGGGTTCCTTCCCAATAACTGAAAATATTCTAGGGTTATTTTTAAGGATGGACAAATTGTTCTCAAAAATCTTTTTCACTTGTTTAACTTGTCCACAAAAGGAATAACCACAGCCCTATGAAATTGTTTCTCCTCTTCCAAATTTTCTTTTTCCTGTAGTACATCACCTAACAGTGTGTTGAAATGCTGTAATTTGCTTTCCACCTACTTTGCTTTTCTTTTTTTTTTTTAAATACCTTTTAATGTCATCAATTTAGTCTTATTATAAGTTCCATTTAATGGAAATACCCCACAGAACAATTTTTAGTAAGCTGAAACCAGTCATGCAAATATTTATAACTTTCTTATTCATAGTTAAAATACATAAAATATGCAGGTGTTCCCTTTTCAGGGATTTGATTTTGCTTGCTTATCTTTGCTCCCATTTTTCTTATTTTATAAATAAAAATATTAGGCTTACTTTACAACTTTACAACTTTTGGATTCTGGCAGTTTCAAAGACAGAAAATAACTGTAGTAATCCACACACCATACAGGGAGGGAAGGGTAGAAAGTTTGTCGGCATGCAGCAACAGAGGAGTGATTTTGATCAGCCTTTTTTCACAGCACCCCCTTGCTTTCGCTTCAGCGCGAGCTCAAAATTTATAGCTCCAGCATTGCACTCGGGATAATGGGGCAGATAGGTACTGTGTCTAGAAATTACCACTCTTTTGGACCCTCTAAGGGTACATTCTTAAGTCCCAGCATGCTATGGGGTCATGAATTTATTTTAACAATGCATACTTTTATGTCCTATCATACTGTAGGCTCATAAATTTGTTTTTAACAGTATATAGTCTACATCCCAGTCATGCTGTGGGCTCATGAACTTGTTTTATAGTCTACGTCCCAATCATGCTGTGGGCTCATGAAATTGTTTTAACTTTATCTTTAACTTTTAACTTTTTTTTTCTTTTTTTTATACATTCATACATTGACAGAATAAAACATCTCTCATACCTCTTACCTTTTAATTCTGAGGGTACTGCCCTTGACAGAAGGTGCCTCCTTGTGTTAATTTGTCCTTTACTGTATGTGCACATATATTTACTATTCTCATTTGCTGTGGGGTCCTCCCACTATTACTTGTATACCTTACAAACCACTCAGTCAAACAAAAACACAGTCTTGCACTTATTCTACATTTTGCTAAAAATTGTCTAAGACAGAGAAAGAAGAAAAAACAAACCAACCCCTTTTCCCTTTACACCACCATTTCCCTGGCAAGGCTAATGTGTTTGCACACCCTGAATAGCTGTACATCTGAGTCTCTGACTATTTCATACAAAGCAGTGTGAAATTTACAGGAAATCTGTGATAGGCCCTATTTCAAAACTGCCCTGCAGCAATACCAAAGTTGAGATTCAGAGCACGACGCCAAAATGTTAAAGTCATAAATAAATAACATTAAGAATTAACCTTATATGCCTTCAAGTCAGGAACAACACATCAGGATGTTCAAGCAGAAGTTTTTGTTTACAGCGCTGGGAGATAATCTTCATAGCAATTGGTAAATCAGTCTCACTAGACAGAGAAAAACTGTATTTTTATTCATTTTTCTTATCAAACCTATCATGCAATTTTCTTACATTATTTTCGCCTCCGACTTCACGTGAACACCTTTCTATACATGACCCACCTGCTTCAAGGGGTCTTGTTTTCTGACCTTGAATGTTTCAAACCTTCCCTAGCAACAACACACTCCTAGCCTGAAGGAGTCAGGCTAACAAATTCCTTTCACAGTAACTAACATGCCTCGGCTTTATGCAACACTTTATTTCCCTTGTTACATATTTAAAAAATGCAGTTAAAGCACAGCAGTAACTTCAGCTTATGAAGCTGTATTTTCCACAGCCTTGCATAAAAATTATATTTGCTTTTTAACAATCATATTATAGCATCATATATATATCATGTATATATATATATATATATATATATATATATATATATATATATATTATATATATATATATATATATATATATATATATATATATATATATATATATATATTTTTTTTTTTAATTAGGCTACAACTCTAATTTTTTGTCATATCATTTTATGTAATAGGAAGTAGTCTCAATTTTGCCATTCAAGAATAACATGCTGGGGTTAGGCAATGCTGCCCACTCTCTTTTACATTATTCATTTTAAGACTCAACCCTCCTCATTAGTGCTGTATATAATGCTAAAAATATTTCTTCTTTTTTAATTCCTCCAAGTCTTTTGGGTTTCTAATACCATGAGGGGAATGAACCCCAATCTCAAGTCAAAATATGATTAAAGTTCATGGAATTACTATTGTTTCAGTCTTTGATGTTAGCCAGAAGTGGTCTTTGCAGCACTCACAATATGCCCAGTATCGGCGCCTTCTGCAATTCATATGCAGTTACATGTATTGGTAATAGATCTAAGTAAATTCTTTTTTATAAGACTCGTTGCTCCTACTACTGCTGGAATTGTCTGGGTATCTTTCTTCCACATTGCTCTCATTTCTGCCTGCAAATCCTGGTATATTATGGCTTTGTCTCTCTCTCTCTCTGTATGTAAGACACTATAGTCACTGAGTGTAGCAATTTCAGTGATCAATGCTACTTTTGTCTTCTTTTCATGGACTACAATATCTGGTTTTCTCGCTTCTATGTTTTGAACTATTGGTAAGGGGTGATCCCATGTGATATATAGACTTCATCATTTTCTATGATGCTTTGTGGCACATGTTTCCAGTGTTTTTCAGCTACTTCAGTATTATAATATTTGCACAATCCCGAATGTAACAGTCTTCCCATATTATTTTGCCTTTCAATATACAGTTCTTCTGCCTTTAGTATATCACAACCAGCAGAAAGATGTGTGACTGTTTCCAATTCTGTTTTACAAACCTACATTTGTCTGTTTCTCCCACATGTTCAATGGACTTTGTAAACCAACGAGTATGTAGTCCACTATCTTGGGCCATCAATATTAACTTTTCCTGTTTTGGTTTAAACTCACCTCTCCTTAATCATTCCTGTGTTCAATCCTGATCAACATGAGGTTGTTCCAAGAGTTTTTCTATACCTTCAACTATATTTATGCATTTTCCACATTTCTTGCCTTCTCATCTGATCTTTTACCTTATATTCTGTCTTTTGTTTTTTGGCACATTCAGTTGTTGCCTGATTTTTATCTACTTCTGGTTTGGTTTCCATTCCCGCTTGACACAGATATGCTTCTGCAAAACTAAGCAGAGAAGTCATTTTAGACTTATTCTCCTAATGTTTCACAACTTTCACTACATTTGTGTCTTGTGAGGTCAGCAAATATGTATGCAGTCCCACAATTGCAG
This sequence comes from Protopterus annectens, assembly GCF_019279795.1. Taxonomy (NCBI): domain Eukaryota; kingdom Metazoa; phylum Chordata; order Ceratodontiformes; family Protopteridae; genus Protopterus; species Protopterus annectens. The sequence continues at coordinate 1,969,422,462 of NC_056741.1, forward strand.
ATTTATACATGTAATCAATTTTGAGGAGGCCCATACCTCCTTCAGAACGGGGAATATATAATCTTGGTATTTACTGATTTTTATAAATCATTTGATAAGCATGAATCATCCTTCTTGTTTTCCTGTCCAAACTACCCAACACCTTTTGGGGTGAGTCACTCACTCCAAAACTAAGTTAGGACAGGAAGAGGAAATTGGTTTATAGCTTGGACTTTGTTCCTAGATGTCAACACGGTTTTCAGTATTAATTTTAGTCTTCTGAAATATTCCATACTAAGTTTTATGCACATTTGTTCATGTTTTATTTTTAATCCTTCATACATTCCCAACTAGTTAGCCTGTTGCTCAAGTTCTTTCATATTACATTCTTGTCCTGAACTTTTCTTGGTGCTGAAATTTTCCTGCTTTAAGGGTTGCTTTTGCACATTTATCAAGACCAAATGACATTCTTGTATCATCTGAAAAAGTTTTGACCACTTGCAATTGTGCTTTCAGTTCCTCATCTGATGAACTATATGTTTTTAAATCATCTACAAAAAGAAGTTGCGAAGTCTTTACACTTTGTTTTTTTCCGGGAGCCAAATGGTAGCCATAACCTAATCTGTGAAGTAGCCAATTTAATGGGTTAAGAGCAAGTCAAAAGAGCAGCAGTGACAGAGATTCATCCTGGAATATCCCCCTTTGAATCTCTATCCTGGAATAATAATTTATCCATTATCATGGCTTAACTGCAAAGTGGTTTACCACTATTTCATGGCAGTTGTAATGTACTCAATCATTGCAGGGTGTATCTTATACATTTTTAAGCATTCTTTTATCCATGAATGTGGGATACTGTCAAATGCTTTTTTGTAGTCTATCCATGCCATACTTAGATTTTTTTCCCTTTTTACAGTTCTCCATTATTATTCTCCATTATAACTTTATTTACGAGTAAATGATCCTCTGTTCCATATGACTTTCTTTTATTACCCTTTTGTTCTATTGCCATAATTGAGTTTTTTTCTAAATGACTATAAACTCTGTTGGCATCAATTCCAGTATATAGTTTATACGTCATCAGAAGGCAAGTTATTGGTCTATAGTTTTTAGGATAGCTTGCAGGTTCACTTTTAAGTAAGAGTATTTTTTTCATGTTATTAACAAGGCTGGTGTCTGTTCTGGATGAGGATATAAATAGTTCTTACTTATGGCTAAGTCTTCATGTAAAGATGTTAATACTATTAGCCAGAAGTTAGGTACTGCATCTAGGCCTGGGGTTTTCCATTTAAGACCTTTTCTTAACTTTGTTCAATCTGTCTGGCCATTACTTCATCCCATTTTATATCCTGTACATTTGAACTTCTATTTTTTTTCTTCTTGTATCCATTTAGCATCTTTGTTATGTTCCACAGGATCTTCATAGATGTTTCTCCAAAATGTATCAACTTCTTCTTTTTTTAGTGGTGTTTCAATTCCTTTTGCCATGTTTCCCAGTTCTCTATACATTTTTTTGGGGTTGTCAATAAATTGCTTATTTTGTACTTTTCCTTTAGATTTATCTACATACCTTCTAAGTTTTTCTGCCTGTGCTGATATTTTTAGTTTACTGTTTGTGATAATGCATGATAGATCCTGATCTGTTCTGATACTGTGCATTGCCTTTATCATGACTATCTTTCTGAGTATTTTTGTTGATCTGTTCCCTCTTCTGTACTCTTCTAACAGTGACACTTCTTGTCTTAATTGCTTTATAGTTTTCCTCTATTCAGTAATTCCATGATGGCATTCAATTTATCCCATTATTTTCCCTTACTACCCTGTTTTTTTTGTGGTAAGACTTTATCTGTTATTAATTTAGATGCACAGTAATATATCCTATTTACTTATGTTATATCACATGAATCTCTATGGACAGTCCTAATTACTGCACTCATTTGTTTTATCAAACTTCTAACTTTTTGGATTTTATTGACTTTTTATTGACTTTCTGTACTCTATTTCTTTCATTGATCTTAATATGTCTGTTTATTTCTATTAAATCAAGCAACTCTTCTCTTAGATCATTTTCTTCTAAACTGAGGGCACATTCTTTGTTCTCCATTTCCTGCATGTGCTGTATAGAAAGTTCCAGAGCATCTTGCTGTGCATATTTTTTTTAGTTTCATCCTGTGTCACCCATTGCTCTTTCATTTAGGAGCTCACTGCCCTATGACTCTGTAGCATTAACTGCGTCAAATTTGCCACAGTTTCCTGTTCTTTCTCTTGCTGTGCAACTTCAACTGAATGCTTGTACTGGTTTCCTGTGAAAGGTTCCAAAGTACCTTCATATGGCAACTGATCAGATGTTTCCTGCTCCTCAGGTTTGTCCTTAATTTGGGAAACCATTGCTCTGTCCTGCTGTGATGATATCCGAGTTAGATTTTCTACACTAAATCCTTCACTTCACAGGTAATCCATAATATCAGTTTCTATTTCTTTAACTTCTCCATTACTAGTTCTCTTTTCTACTTTTCCTCTTTTTCTTATTTTTTTGTATTGCAAAATTTTACATCTGGATTCCCATTCCTATATTTCATTTCAAATATCTTTGGTGCTGTTGTTTTTGTATTGATTAGTCTTGCTTTCTCCTTTGCATAAAAATTGCACCGTATGAAACCTGTTTTTCTTTCCGATGTCCATATTTCTTCTTCAGATGTCTCTTGCTCCTCCTGTTTCTCCTTACTTTGGGGACTTGTTGTTTCATCATTCTGTGATGTAACCTGTGTTAGACTTTCTGCACTAAATCCTTCACTTCTCAAGTATTCCATAACTTCACCTTCTAATTTCTTTACTTCTACTTTACTAATGCTCTGTTCTACATACCCTCTTTGTGATCTTATTTTTGTATTGTGAATTTTTCCATATCTGGACGCCTTTGCCTGTATTTCTCTTCAAATATCTTTGGGGCTGCCTTTTTTGTGTTGATTAATTTAGCTTTCACCTTTGCATAAATATCGCACCATATGAGATCTCTCTTTCTTTCCCATGTCCATAATTTTTTTATATGTTTCAAAAGTTTCTAGATTTTGTTCTTTATATTTTCACACTTCTTCAGTTGCTTCTTTTTCCAAATGTCCCAAGGTTTCTCGGTGTATGTAATGCTTTTCATAAATCTGTTGTATTAATGAACACACATTTCTATTTGAAGCTTCTGACAGTTTTTTCTTCTGAAAGTATTTTTCTTTCCTCTAATTTCTCTTTTAATCTTTTTGTATATCTTCTGTCTGGAAATTCTGGGCTTCTTGCATAATAGTAACAATACATAATTTCTTTATTATCCTCAATAGTCTACTCTTATCATCTTCATGGCTCTTTTTTGGGCTATCAGATTTTGTGATTTTTGTGGACTGCTACTTCCTTCTGCAGCAGGGGGCAATCCTCTCCCTGGGCCTGGCCTTGCCCCATTGTAGGAATGTTTCTGTGTCTTGAGGACTCTACACAGCCATTTTTTCCAGTCCTGACACCAGTGTACCTACCAGGATTGGGCACTTTTGTATCCTAGCCTTGTGCACCCAGCTATCATTTTTTTTTTATTTTTTAACCTACAGTCTATATATCAACATCATATTGGTGCGATTTTCTCTTCATTCAGATTCTTCCATTACAGTTTATGAGCTGGAACATAACATTTTTATTTTTCCTGGTTATTTACTTCTCAGTATTGTTAATAATTATCAAAAATTAGTGAATATGTTATTAGTCATACTAAGATTAAAGTATTAATGGTCCATTCTTCTTTACCTTTAGATGATTATTCATATCAGGTTGAAGCTGTTAAATTGCTAGGTTTAAATTGACAGTTTAAATACATACTTCAGTCTATTGGATTCCATGTTTCAATAACCTATAAGAAATCATTAAAGTTTCTGGATGTATTGATTTAACAAGCACTGTTTAGGCTATATAAACTTTGTTAAGCTTAAATTATCAACTGTGTGGTTCTTTCTCATAAATAAATATATAATTATCCCCAGATAGTCATGGTATAATAAATTATGAAATATATGGAAAACGTTTTTTTTTTTTTTGGAACTGGAGTTCCCCGTGAATCATTGAGAAAACTTGACTGTGGATAAATAATTTACTGGATTTCATGTAACAGATCCACAAAACTATTTTTTACCAATATTGCACTTAAGTTATATAAATGATGTGGACATTTTCCCCAGTATTCTGGGCTAACAAATTTACTAAATTAACACAATTTTGAGCTCTTCTTTACTACTTTTCCTTGAGTGAAAAAAATTAAAAAATTCTATATAGGCTTCTAAATATAAATAAATAAATCCAAAATGTCATTAATATGCTTTACAAGGATGCAGATAACTACATTGTAATGGAACTCTTAATCTTTAGCTAATGTAGCTTACAAAAGTCCCAGCACACAGGATTTCTTGTTCCTACATCCCTTACAAATACATTTAGCTTATTTAAATTTAGTTTTCCCTACCTTATCTATTACTCAAGTTTAACATATCAAAGCTCATGTCAATAAATCAAATCAACGGATTCCTGGTATGGTACCAAATGGAAATATTGTGTCAGCAGTTAAAGGATATCTTTCCTATTATTATGAAGGGACTACACCTGATAATCTGAATCTGATTTTTGAGATAACTCATAAATGGAACAATGTACTTCAGTCTAATATTTTTGAAAACATATTAAAGAAACCATGCTCGTATTAAAATGTATAATTTACCTTTTAATCTTATTATTTATTATATTATTTTATGCGATGTATTTGTATCTTGAAAAATTAGGATGAGTTGTGCCTCTTAAACTTTGTTAGCATGATTGTAGTAGAAATGAGTTATGGTTACATGTTTGGTTGGTATGTCCTAAATTAAGTAATTTGGTACAAAACAGTTGACATCATCTTTGTATTTACTGGGAATAATTTATACATTGACCAGTGCAATTGGTGTTTGGGTATTACAGATCTAGAAACATTCTTTAAATATAAAAAAAAACTCTTAATTTTTATCTGTTTGCATACCAATCAGTTATTACTGGAAATTTGGCATCATTATAAAGACGATAACTTTACCTTTGCAAAGTGGTGGTGATTGTTCTCAGAATTTCTTTATTTTGAGAACATCACTGTCCAGAGGCTGCAACAGATGGATGAAGGAGGGATTTAGGTTTTCACAATCCAAACATTATTGCATGGTCATTCTGGTAATGTTTATATTTCTTTAAATGGAAAAGCAATAAAGAAGTGTTGAAAACGGTTCCATTACAGTGCAGATTTTATCCACTTCGGGAAATATAATAACTGTATTTACTATAGTGCGATGATTGGGGGGGGGGTGCTACAGTTGTGCTTTAAGGGTAAGCCACATTTGCTGAAATTTTAAAAGGTAATGGATAAAATGAAGAGGCTGCATTGTTTCAGTCTTCTTGAGTACTCACAACTTCATAGGAAGGAGGATAATTGTAACTAATGTAATGTAAAAACTAATGAATGAATGCTTTTTAAAAAAACAACTGATCACTAAAAGCCCACATAATTATGTAACAAATTAGTATAAATTAATAAAATGGCAACATTAAAACTCTTAAACATGTAAACTTTTAAGTTTTAGTAATGGGGCAATTACTGTTTAGTTGAGTCATGTAAAACTAGAATAGTATTTAAGTTGATTGACTTATTAAATGGTAGTTCTGAAGAAGTCCTACAGGGGATGAAAACGCTTAACTCTACTAGCTTATGTAATAAAGTTTGGCTCATGGAAAGAGGAATTTGCTGTGTTTTTCCACTACACATTTTGGTTCCTGGTTTGTTTGTGTTCTTCCAGTTTTTGTGTGTTGTTCATGATGTTATAGGAGATGGCTAAAACTGACAAGCGTTGATGGATTGATGTATGGCTGTTGTATTGTATGGCCCTCTAAAGGCAATAGCAGCTCTTAAAGTAACTGATGACATCACATAATCCTGCTGAGAATATTGGAGCTGTCCAGAAGTAGTACTGTAGGTCTATCAGTACAGCATACTAGTTCAAACAGCAACCATTGTAACAGATACTTTATCAATGTAACCTGCAAGTCCATATCAAGTGGGTGATTGCCCCAAAAAATAATGGGTGGCTTCTTGTGCACCTGGATGAAATAGAACCTATTTAAAATTGTGGCTCTACTTGTTCAACTCACTAAACTGCAAGGGGTTGCTACCAGGCAAACCTTATGATAAAGTATGTAAATAGCTATATGTGTGGATGGATAGATAGATAGATAAATAGATAGATAGACTGATAGATAGATAGATAGATAGATAGATAGATAGATAGATAGATAGATAGATAGAAACACAGCAAAATGGTGTGTAGGTGCACGAGCAACCAAAACGAAAAAGAGAAGCACCCAAAGGACCACAGGATGTTTATTTTAATAAAATAATAAAATAGTACACAGTACATTAATGTTAAGCACTTTCATCAAACATTTTGACTTCATCAGAACAGCCACACAATTTCAAAACTACCAATAAATACTCTCCATGTAATAAGCAATAAATTAACTTGTCAATAAATCAATTAAGTAAAATACTATTTCCTTAAAAAAGTATCTCAACATTCCCACTTCATATTAACAAACTATATGCATACCTACAAAAAAATATGACATATAAAATACATATTATGTTCCCAATCTATACAGATCCATATTTTGGTTCATATTGTTAAACACTGCTTCTACATTAAAGTTAAATATGTAAATATTATAATGTATTTATGTCTTAAATATACATTGAAAAGTGCCCTTAAAATGTATAATGCCCTAAATATATGCAAATATTGTTCACTCATTAATGCATACTTAAATACTCTAAGTAATTCTATTAATTTTATTAGCATTTTCTTTTAATACTGGGAAGATGGATAAATGGTCATTCAACCCTGGAAGGAAATTGGCGGCCAGTCTAAGTTGTCACATTAGACAGTAGAAGTTAAACTGATTACATAGGACCATGAGCTTCATTGGGTTTATCTAATATCCTGGCAAGCCTTTAAATTATATCATAATCATTCAGAAGTTAGGAAATATAGTGTTGGGATAAATGACACTGGCTAGCAAATCATCTGTCTACAAGAAAATGTCCTTCAGGGTGGGGTCCCTGTAGGATACCAGAATAAATCTAAATAAAAGTAAGGATAGTGGGCATCCTTATCTAGTACCTGCACTTATCAGCATCCTCTAAGAGGGGGGTTTACATACTTTAGTTGAATATATAGCATTTCTATAAGCCTGCTGTAATGGGATGAAACTGAAGCATCAAGAATAAATAATCCAACTTAATGTTATCAAAAGCTCTCTCTCTATGTTCAGGTTTATAGTCACTGCCTTAGCTTTCTTCAAGATTATTTAAAACTGTTCACTCAAGAACTTCTGTGTGTATCCATGGTCTAGCTTCTGCAGTAAGCAAACATCGATCCTTACAGATCAAATTATCATTATCAGTTTTAGTCCTCTTTCCCATATACTCCTGTTAAATTTATAATCACAGTTCACAGGTGAAATAAGGTGGCTGGTTTGTGGACATGTTGTGTTGGATCTTTCCCCAACGTCAGAACAGGAACATATGTCTAGTATCAGAACAGCAGAGGTGATCACTCAGTCACATTCCTACCTGGTGTTTTGATTGGACTCGGTCCCATAAAATTTCACCTATACATATCAGCCTTTGGTAGAAGTGAGAAAAATCCCTTCTTTCTTCCCCCATCAGTGGTATTCTGAACCATAGAATCCCTTCTCCCCTTCCCCATCAGTTGTACTCTGAACTATCACCCCTTAGTTCCATTTCTTCAGCATTTAAAAGAACTGTACACATCCCTTACTCTATCCATGGTATTTACTATAGCCATTAGCTGCTTTAGCATCCTTCAATAAAAAGGAGGGTGAGTTACAGAGTAAATGGGGAAACATCCCTGTTTCTAACTTATGGAAACCTTTATTCAACAAGCTTGACTTTAACTGTTCACTGTTGTCCCTCACCTGTTATGCAGTACAGGTAAATTATTTCCAAATCAGTCTCTCACACATTTCTACTCTTTTCATCTGTTTGTTTCTAGGTGCTGTTTCCATGGAAATTCTTGCATTTTTTTGTCACTTGGTTCTGGATACTGCTCATGCTATATGTGATCATCCATACAGGATTAAGTCTTTAGCCTAGCTGATTCCAAGCTGTCTCTGAATATGGATAAATGTTCCTGTCTCTTTGCCAAAATAAGTCTTGGGGTAGAGTATATGATAGCTGATCCCTTGATCTTTCAGGATGCTTATTATAAGCTGCAGTTGCTTCCTTTTTCATTGCACTACTGTCTCAGCAAATCATGTGGATACTCATGGTCTGTCAGATTATACCTCAATCATGCTTAAGTATTGTTTTCTTCTTACAGTAATATTGACATAATGGGCTTCCTGATAGGTACTGAGCTTGGATGTATTGATTACCTTGAATGTATAAAACGCTTGGAAAAAAAGTGTAATGTTTTGGTGTCTTTGACTTTCCTTTGCACCTCCAAACACCCTTCAATTCTCTGTCCTGGTCTGATTCTGCTGATCATCTGTCTTGCCTTTTAGTTGCTGCATATGAATTTAAAAGAAAGTTTGTGTTTTAGCCTTTTGCAAATTGGGCTTCATCTGTGCAGTCCTCTTCCCAGCTCATCAACTGACTGCTTAATTTCTTGGAATTCTGTCTTGATGAATACCTAACATTAATTAACACCTGTTAAAAACAGAGAAATCAGCTCCAGCAGCTGCTGAAATTTGTCTTTAGTGACCATCACACATACATCCTTTGGGACGTCCGACCATTCTCCTTCTCCTGCTTCATCTCTGAGGTAGGTGGCAGAAGGAAGTTTTAATAAACTAAATGCACTACCTTTAACTGTATACCTGAGTGGGCCTCTTCGGAGAGCTCTGAAATAAATGCTTAAAATGGAGTTTCTGTGAAAACATAATCATCATTTTTTACCAAAACAGAAAGTTCTACTTTTGAGTATTTTCTGAACAGCCTTCTCCACATTTATGCTACATACTTCCCTCTCATTAATACTTGTGTCAAACATCAATGATGTCCTTATGTCACCCCCAAACTTAAGGAGATGGACAGAGCCTGGAAACTCTAAGTCTAATTGCTGTGTTTCAAGTTGGACTGATTATTGTTCCTTACATCTGCATAAAAACTGACCACCAAAACAAGTGACTTTACTTAAAGTTAAACAGGGTTCACTACTCAAAAACCCTGGTTAGATTTGAGGGCAGCTCAATCACATTACTGCAAGTTATTTGGTACCATACCTGATCAAAATGTGAAGATTAATGACTGATCTGAAGCCAAAGACATAGCACAAATATTTGCAGTCATCTTTTGTAACCAAAGTGAAACTCATGAAGAAAGTTATACAGATTCTTCTGACTGCTCAGCTTGCCTATCACAACAGACATCATCCTACTCTTTATCTCAAGTAACAAGTACCAGGCTTCCTACACAGCATTTTGGGAGTGAGTCTTGACTTCTCCTTTCTTTCATGCTGGCTTCCCTAACTGTGAAAACAAGCTGTTGAAAGCTGTCCATTTTTCTGGGACACTTGGTGGTGATGGTCTGTCTCCTAAATTCCAAAAATCTTGTGATACTTTTCTAAGCCCATATTTACAGTCTTTTGATGGTAGCAAGCCTGTACCATACTTTCTGGAAGTCAGTACAGTGCTGTAGTGATTAAGATTTCTGCCTCACAGCTCCAGGGTCTGAGTTCAGACTTTATCCCTGGTCAGTGTCAGCGTGGATTACGTGTTCTTCCTGTATCTGCGTGATCTCTCTTGGGGTACTTCAACTGACTACCATTTCTCAAAAACATAATATTCATCCTTGCCTTGTTGTCTGGGCTATGATTGAATTGATGTGATTCTATGTTAATAACTGCCTGTAGTGATACATCATGAAATGCTATATATGCCAGAATAAACATCCCTTGAATGTAACTATGCTGCAGAGTACACAATTTAAGATACTAACATCTTTCTATGTAAGTCATGCTCCATAATTGCAAAATTTTCTTTGTAAATTTTCTTTATACAGTCTCTAGATTCCAAAGTTGTCACACTGTGTAACTACAAAATAAGCTATTATATTCAAGAATTATAATAATATATGTCTTTTATAGAGCAATCAAACAGTTACTGTCCATTGTGTCATAAGATTTTTAGTCATGAGTCCTAACTGTTTCATGGCATGACAGAGTAAGGTAAAAGCATGATTCAGGAGTGGGTTTGGTCTAATGATTAAGGTCTCCACTTTATAGAGACAAGGTACAGTGTTTGATTCTGACCTCAGATTATTGGTCTAGGCTTGTAATAGTCTTCAGACTGAGTGCCTAGTATTTACCTAATGTGAGTTACCTAATGTGACTTTTCCAAAGGAGAAATTAGCCTACATTAAAATGCCTAGATAATTATCTGACTTCATTTAATATAATTGAGGGCAGAAATACTGGTCTCCTAACACACGGTTTCCAAAAATAAATGACACTATACTTGCCAATACTAAATTTTAGAATTGTAGACTATGTCCATATACTTTTTCTGTCATATAGGAGTTAATAATTAAAATATCCTTATCACTAGAAGTAAGAAAACATAATTTGTGATCATTGGTGTATTTGCTGACTCAGCGATGCTTGTTTCTGGGGATGGTAGAAAATTCTATGTTAAATAGTGTGGGACCTAAAGCTGATCCTTTTGGATCACCAGTTTTTCTAGATAAGTACCCTAAAGGTGCGCTATGTACCACAGCAGATTGGGATAATCCTGTTAACCATGATGTCATCCACCTAATTATATATGGATTGATTTTGTATCACACTTTGCTTTATACATAACTGAGGGGGGAAAAAGAGTTGAAGGCCTTTGCCAAGTCCATATGCATCATGCCAGATGACAGACCTATGAATACTACCATTGAGATTTGTTCATAAAACTCTATGAAGTTAGTAAGGCTTGAGCTTCACTTTATAAATCCATGCTGGTTGATATCCAGCAGTGCCAATTTGTTATAATTGTTATTCATAATAATAGTAAGGCATCTTTCAAAACATTTGCCTCAAATGACAGTTAGGCTTACCAGTCAATAATTATTTACATAGTCTATATTGCCTTTTTTGTACATATGAGTAATGTGGGTTATTTTCCTGGAACTAAGAACAATGCCAAGCTGAAGAAGATCGTTGTTTTTTTTTTAATAAAGGCCCATGGTAGTCTTGGTGTTATATAACAAAACAACATGGACATTATCAAGAACTATTAATTTATTTTTCTTATATTATTCAATGCCTTAGTAATTGATTGAAAAGTTACTAATGGACAGAAATTCCATAATGGAATATTAATCTCAAAATCCAAATAATTGGAGATAATGCTGTTAAGATTATTATAAATTAAGTAATTGTTAAATTCTTTTGCTATGAACTTTGGGTCATGACTCAAAGTGTTATTTACTTGTGACATGCATACCTGGTATTGAGATTTACTGTTTCTGTTAATATATTTATAATATTTTTTCTTGTTGAATGTATTTAATATATTTATAATATGTTTTCTTGTTGAATGTATCTTTTGGTAGCCTCTTCTCGTAAATAGACATCTCATTCTCAATTTTATGTCTTGTTAATCTTATTTAATTTTGTGAGTATTTTTTATTCAGTTGTAAGTATTGCTTGGATGACATCTTTATTCTTTAAATTATATTTGGAATTACTCTAAAAGTATGTTACTTGATTTTTTAAGTTATAGGCAACATATTTTAACTTTGATGCAATTTACATATAATTTACAAAGGGTTTTGTACATTATGTGGATGTTGCCATTACAAAAGATTACAGCTTAGGTAAATTTACCTCTAATATTTATAGGAAGCCAGCATTTTCAAAGTCTTATCTTTATTTTAGAATTTGCTATCCAATGAGACAAAAAAGAAGTTTAGTCCATATGTTAAGGCTGATAACCCCAAAACTCCATGCTAGAGATGTCTTTGTACAGCACATACTTTTTAATAATTAGCAGATGGTACAGCCAGCCAGAATTACATCTGAAGATGTAGTTATACAAAAAAAATTGAAAAATTATTTAGTATGCTCTACAGAAGGGATATCCATTGCATTTGATGAGAAATACAAGATGAAATTCTTAAAATGAAAGGAACAAGGTAAACCTCCTGTTGGGAAAGATGCTAGTGAGAAAAAAACTTTTGAAAAAACTATGTTACTGAGGTGTAATACTGACACTAGTAATATTAAAAATATTTTTAATCAAAACTGGAATTTTTTCCTGTTTTGAAGCCTGAAATATGATGTTAGTCAACTCTCTCTAAGTAGAAATTGTAAGGAGAAATTGAAACAATCTTATATAGTCCCTGAGGCAAATTGGAACAATAATACAGTCAGGAAAGGTACATATAAGAGTAGTTTTTGCAAACAATGTAAATACATACATAAAGGGGGAGGATTAATCTTAAACGATGCTAACCTTACCATTAGACTTACTCAGCATTTTAATTGTGACACAAGTAGAGGGTGATATACTTGGCATTGTTTAGTTTATGTTATTCTTATTATATTAGCAAAATGGAAATGTCATTTAAGAGAAAGAATTTACAGATATTATTATTATATTATTATGTCATTATAATATTACTCACAAATGTTCACAATATAAAAGATGTTATTCATTATTTTAGAGAAGACACCAACAAGTTTAACAGGAGGGCCATGGGAGTTGAAAATAGAGTACAGAGAGTCACTTATTTAGCAGATTAGATTAAATGGCTTAAACAAAAATATCTCCATTAGTAGTATTTTAAAATTATAGGCAACAGAATTGCAAATAACAAGAGTGTTTATTCATATGCATTGCATTTTAAACAATTTTATTGATTAGAATGATGTTTATAATGATTACACTATGTATTCATTATTATTGATTATTATTGGCTTTTATTTTTGTCATGTGACGTTTCTTTTTCTTATTCTATATTGGATCAATTGTTACTCAGTTCTGATGAAGCCCATATATTTGAAGGATGAAAGCACTTTAATTTTTGTAATAAGTGTGTTATTTTCACTTAGGTTTTTATGGTCCTTGGATGCAGTTTATTCGAGGATACCTCAGCATAACTTTCTGTTTATAAGTTCACTTTGTTATGCTTTGCTTCTCCTATTTGTTGGATAAAATAAATAAATAGTTAAATATAAAAGCTTTGGATCCAAAAAAAAAAAATAGTTTGTTCTTCACTGCAAACAGATTTGCCAGGAAACCTGAAAAGGGACAGTCTGCCACACCTCTGCATGTTTCTAGGCAGGAAACTTTAAGGTGTTTAATGCTTTTACAGTTCCTGAAAATGAGAAAGCAAAATAGCAGCAACTCAACTGAAATTCAGTAATTATTGTAACTGTACATAGAACTTGGCATTTATTCAATATACCATGTGTTCTTTACAAGGCACACACCCTAAATAGGATACAACTGGCTTTGCTATTGAGCCATAGATTGCAAAATTAGTAACTTACATGACTATTTAAGAAATAGTTGTGGAATAAAAAAATCAAATAAGCTATTAAGAGAAGTGGACATAACCTTATCAAACACTGTGAATGTATCTTGAGCAAGTGGAATTAACAGAGCACATTTATGAAAATTATATACGGAACCAAGTAAGGTAAAATCTGACTCAAATATAAAAGGGCAAAATATATAAAAATGTAATAATAATGAAGGTAAAGTGAGCGGTATGAGGGAATGTTTTTAACAGTAATGGAGACACAAAAGAGAGCAATGAGTTGCCCTAGAACTACTGTGCAGTTAGAATTTAAGCCTCGTCTAGCAAGCCTAATGTAGCAGGTGTGGTTATAAGCATTTGAGAAGACAATGTGTTGATTTTAATCTGTTCTGTATAATGAGTGGTAGAAGGAACACTTTTTCAAAGCTGTATAAAGAAAAGGTAAGTGTGTTAAAATCGTGTGCATATTGTTTAACAGAAATAAGAGAATTAACTGTTTTTGTCACTGCTTGAGTGAAACAGAGTTAATGCAGTGAAGTCTGAAAATGTATCGGGGCAGTGAAACAAAAGTGCCAGTCGTGTTGACAAGAAATGCTGATAATATACAGAATATTTATTTTATAATAACATAGGGATAAAGTGAAATATGTTGTAAGTATATTCCTCTGAAGCACTGCAGATGAAATAAGAGATATGTACAGATTAATATATTCAGGGCACCAAGTAAAGGCAGTGAGTCAAAAGCTACTGGCATGTTAATATATACATAAGTACAATATCTTTTTTCACAATTGTAGCAGTTAAAGAAACAAATTCTCATGATATTCTTGGTCATTTGAATTGTGAGAAGCTAGTAACATTAAAAAATTACAACATAAAAGCAAAGAGCAAACGTACAGCAGCAGTCATATAGTTAAACAGACATCTCAGATATGGTACAGACCCATAATAATAAGGTCCTTCATAACTATGCTGATTTATTTACAGGCCTACAAAATTTGGCATATGATACAAAAGTAAAACCAGATGCTATGCCAGTGATACATACACCAAGGGAAGCCGCATTATCTCCCAGAAACAGTACTGAGCAGGAACTGAAGCATATGAAAAGCATAAATATTATTAGGAAGTAATTAAATCCAAGAAAAAAGATGTATAGTAGAGTGACTATTGTAAAGCAAAACAGAGTTCACATGTCTGTTGATCTCCAAATTTTGAATAAAAATATTGAAATAGAGGAAAAGGAGGAATATCCATTACTTACAGGTGAACAAGTGATCTGAGAAATGGCAAATATCGAGGGTTTTCAACAGATAACACTGGATGAAGAGAACTCTACATTGCTTTTCCTTTAATAAGTCTTTTGGAAATTACATATTTCTTAGGCTTTCATTTTATATTCCATCAGCACCAATTATATTTCAAAGAGCTGTTGCCCAATTAATTGAAGGCTTTAAAGATGTTGTAGATATATTTGATTGCCTGTTAGCAGGGGGGTTGCACAGTTTAAAATGCTTCTAAATTCTTAGAGGAATGTTATGGTATTATTATTTAACATAAGGAAGGCAGTTCTTTCAACAGGCTGTGCATAGTTGGAATAGTACATGGCTATAACAATAGGATGATTAATAAAAATGAATCAGCCTAGTGTCACACCACATACAGAGGAGTCACAGATAGCGGACAGTACTTGCTCACAATGCTTGCCCTCTATATTTCACAAGAATGTGAAACTCACCAGCTGGTTTAATGTCCAATACAAAACTATGTACTTTAATTGTCTAGGACAGATATAGAAGTATACCACAGTTTTCTCCAAAGGCTGTCTATAGAGTATAAAAACCAAAGAAAAAAACAGGCACAGGAAATGGCACTGTAACTATAACAAATACAAACAAAAAATAAAAAATTTAAAAAGATACCAAGCCTGCCAAGCTGAAACACAAGAAAAACTCTTTATTGACCAAAAATACAGGTAAGCGCTTTCACGATTAACTTATCGCTTCATCAGACAAATTAGTAAAAGGACAACCTACATTTATATCCAATAACAACCAATCAAATATTAAAACCAATTAAATACCTTCTAAAACTTTGTAAAAAATGCAAGACTGTCTTGGGAGTGCCCTAAAAGATACAACCTAAATATACAATAGATAACACATGCTGAAAAATCTAATAAACATGAGTTAAGAGCATGCATAAAATACCTGTTAAAAACATATAAAAACATCCATTCTTAGTGCTTCAAAGGACGTGACTTCAAAAAGGGCTTTAAAGTGAAAGCCCCATTTAAGCCTGGTGATTTCTCAGCATTGAAAAGCAGGATCCATGTCTGCTCTGCTCCTTCTGTCTGATTAAGTCCCCACCTCTCATGCTAATGTCTAAAACCAACAGGTGGTATTTAATTGGTTTTAATATTTAATTGGTTGTTATTGGCTATAAATGTAGGTTGTCCTTTTATTAGTTTGTCTGATGAAGCAATAAGTTAATTGCGAAAGTGCTTACCTGTATTTTTGGTTAATAAAGAGTTTTTCTTGTGTTTCAGCCTGGCAGGCTCGGTATCTTTTTTATTTTTTTATTTTTTGTTTGTCTATAGAGTATAACAGTTCTGTGGATATTGACCTGTATGAGTGTGTAAGCATTTGGATATTAATGACAAACGTCAGCTATACATTAATCGTTTTCTCTTGGAGATGCCTTTTAAAAATATTTTTATTTAGTTGGCTTGCTTGTGCTTCAAAACCTATGTGAAATCATTGCAAAATTGCAAGTACAATTACATGAAATGTAAAAGTTCAAGAATGTGTAACCAGACCTGATTTCAGAGCTAATTTCACATTATTATTTTATGCTGACAATGTTAGCATTCATGAACACTGTGTCTAATGCATGGTCTTAAATTTCATTTACAAATAAAAAACTTTGTAAAATCTCCCTGAGTTTATTAATGTCCATATTGACCTTTAGCATTAATGATTACAACTTAATTAACTGTGAATTGCACACTTTCTTAGGTATGCATGTAAGCTATACCATTTGCAGTGACAGAATTCTGAAAATTTTAAATGAAATGCTTTTCATTTGGTGAGTTTAATTGGCTTATTTAGAATTGTCTCAGGAAGGAAGCAGAGATAAATAATTACCACCTGATAGACTGTGTAAAAAAGATTGCAAGAATAACAAAGGAATTCATCGCATTTTATAATAAAAGAATGTGCTATTATTGGAAGAGGATAGTCATTTAACAATTATATTTCTATGTTTGTCATTATAATACTATCAATGACTAAGTGGCATTTAAGTGAGGCATTTATACTTAACACAGCCCCCCAAAATGTCCTACTATGTGGGGCTCCACTATATATAAAACAGATGCATACCTCATTGGATTCTGTAATAGCTGTATACCTCATTGGGTTCTGTAAGTAGGTTGTAACAATATCATGTCTGCGTGGGGCAAACAGTGGGAGCATTAAAAAAGGTTAATTTGGATTAGGGTTAATTAATGCATGATCATTGCTCTTGGACTGAACAATATAAGAAAATTATTTCTCCTGTGTGTGCAACAAGATATGTTGAGATTATTAAACATCTTAGAAAGCACTAAAACACAAACCACATCTGAGTGAATTTTCATCTCCTCATATTGTGTGTAAATACCACAACAAAATGTTGTAATTTGGTCACTGGCTAAGGAAGTTGTGTCATAGAAAAGGGATTCCAAACCTGTTGGCCTGGAGTGAACAGTACAACCAGCTAGAGAGTTTTGCACCTGGTGACCTTCACCTCTATTCCTTAGAGTACAAGGAATGAACTGGATATTTTTCATCCCCAGTGTGTTTTTAGACTTCTTCAAATTCCAAGACAAAACTAAAATGGATGATATAAATGGCAAAAAGAAGACAGAAGTGGAGGTGAATTTGATAGATGTCAGTTTCCTTAGCCATAAAGTGGGTGATTTTGAAGCTTCCCCATACTTGGATGCTGCTGCTATCTGTAGGTTTACTGTTCCAAGATATGTATCATAAATTTGAGGGTATACCCGTTTTTCATTGATGCAGATCTAATGACATTGGTGGGGCTGTCTCAGTCATTGTGAGAGATCAACTTAAAGGAGAAGCCAAGAAAACTCAGGATTAGAAATTGTTCATACAATTACTAATATCAGTGGTAATGAATATAATATTATGGGATATAAAAGATCAACAAAAATACAATCATAATGAGAGATTTTATGACTTCATCTATCTAAATATTTGTTAAACTACGCAAAATCAGAAAAATATTCCCAAATATTAATTGACTATGTGAATCAAAACAGTTTGTAACACATAGTTTGAAAATCTAACTAAGGCTGTTAAAAACCTAGGATCATGCTGTTCCCTGCCTGCAGTTATATCCACTATAGATAGCTGAGATCATGATATTGCCTTCTCATCTTTTACCTTAGAGTAAAACCAAACTCAGTGATAAATAATCCTTCCTAGACTTTACTAGTGGAGACTCTAATGAAAAAAAATATTAATTTGGGAAAATGAACAAGGATCCTATCCTCAGTAACTCAAATAAATCTGTTTAGGATACTGTCAGTAAGCTTGAAGACATTACTTTTGAGGGGAAATCGCTGTCTCACTTACTGCACCATTAAAGACCCCGAGGCCCTGGACTTTTGTTTCTCTGCAGTTCTAATATCTCCATTGAATCAGTGACCTAAATCATAGCTAACAGATAAAACATATTTTCGCAAGAACAAAGGGAATGCCCACAACTGTGGGCAGTACAGAGGTATCAAACTTCTGCCACACACCATGAAAGTTCTGGGCAGTGTAATTGATAAATGAATACACAGAGTAATGGAAAATAATATGGGAAATGAGCAGTTCAGATTCAGATTAGGTTGCAGCACAACTGACCTAATGATTGAAGTGAGAGAGTTAAGTGAGAAGAAACTAGAGATGAGGAAAGAGTCAAATTGGAAATTCTTAGATTTGGAGTAAACATATAACAATTTTCCAAGAAAGTTGATTTGGTAAGTCCTGGGGTGGTTTGAAATCCCAGAAACATTTTTAGAATTAGTGCAGGCTAGGTGCAAGGACCCACTGACTCAAGTACAAACAGTGTTTGGTCTCACAGATGTGTTCCCGGTGGGAGTAGGTGTATACCAGGGTTCAGCTCTGAGCCCACTACTGTTCATACTGATGATGAACTACATCAGCAAACAGGTTGGAGGGGACAGTTCAACAAAGTTGCTGTATGCAGACAATGTGGCTTTACAGTCAGACTCTGAGCAAGAATTTCAGCAAAGGATAGGGGAATGCAAAACTGAAGGCGTGTGGGGTGAAACTTGGTACAGATAAGGCATCTGTAATGGCAGCAAATGGGGAAACCAAAAGAAGCTGAGAACTGAGATAGAAGGTAAAATAGTGAAACAGGTTAACAACTTTGAGTAACTGGGAGAGGTGACTTGAGGAGAAGGGAAGTCAAAATGAGAATGTCAAATCTAGAATCAGAGGGATTGCAGCCAACTGGTGCAGATTGTCAGGAGTAGTGTATGACAGAAGAATGCTAAAAAAGCTGAAAAGTCAGGTGTCCAAAACAGTGGTGTGACCAGTACTACTGTATGGTACAGAAGCCTGGGCGATAAAAGCAGAGCAATTGATGCTAGAGGTGATGGAGATGAAGTGCTTGAGATGAGTGGTAGGATGCACACCACAGAAGAGATGAAGAAATAAAGACATAAGAGCAGAAGCCAAAGTAACTCCAATTGCAGAGAAAGTCAAAGAGAACATATTATGGTGGTTCAGGCACATGTGCAGAAAAGCAGAAGAAAGTCAGGTGAAGAAGATTTCGGACAGACTGGAGGAAAGCAAGAGTAAACGAAGTCATCCAGCAAAGAGATGGATGGATTGTTTGAGTGAAGACCTGCAACAGTCAGGCATGAATGCTGAAGACAGTAGGCGTGTGGCACTGAATCTAGAGAAATATGGCAACAGTTGAAATGAAACCCCCATATATATATATATATATATATATATATATATATATATACACTAAACTATAAATCTGTTAATTCCTACACTCATGAACAGATACCATATATACGGGTAAATTCAGCAAGAGATCCTTTGTTAGAATTCCAAAATTATAACATTTCAAAAGAAAAAAAGGAGATACTACATAGATTTCAGAAATTATCTTAGTTATAAAAGAAATTGAGATTAAATAATGTACATGAATTACTGTCTTTTCTTATCTTTTTTCAGATCTAAATATGAACTCAGCATGTTCTCAAAAGATGGAAATAAATTTTTAATTACATCAGAAAATTGAAAAGAAAAATGTGTCAATATAACGTATTAAATAAATAACAAGGTAATCACCCTGGCACAGAAAATAGCAAATGTGCTTGCAGAAAAAAAATGTGTGAATATCTCAATGAGCAAAGAAATGTCAGAATACTATAGAGACAAGGGTATGAATCTTTCATATAACAACTGTTACAAATAAAGTTAAAAGCTGAAGTTCCATGTGACCAGAGAGCAAACCTGGTAGTTTTCTACAAGGAAAACCTAACTAAACTCCTATTAGTTTTGTTAAATAAAATGTCACCATCTGTACATGTCTTATGTATGAAGGCAGAATGTACAAGACTGAGGGGTCACATCAGATCCAAACAGTTTTAAACCACTCAACCTGACCAGTATTGAATGTGAAATCATGGAGAGAGTTGACATGGAGCTTATTGAAAATGACATAGGGTATCTAATTATGTTACATATAGAACAATAATGATTTATTAAGACAAGATCTTGCCTTTTGGATCTAGTGGCATTATTTAAAATGATAAAAGCAGCAGTTAAGGGTATTAGTAGTAGTACATACTGGTGATCATCTCGGCCTCACAAAGGATTTTGAAATAATTATTCACTAAAAAATGACCAACAAGTTAAAAATAGCAAATATCAATCTATATGTAACCTGCTGGGTAAAACACTACTTAACTGAGAAGATACAGCATGTCTGGTTGGGGGTTACCTGTGTATCCCCATAAAGGTTGCCAGTGGCACCCCACAGGGCACTGTATCAAGACCACTTGTTTTGAGCTTTTCTTTTCTGATATGAAAGTAGAAAGTGGGCTATAGATGACCAGATATGCTGATGAGTGTAAAATAGGTAACTTGATACCAAAGTTATCTTATATGCTGAACAGAAGATACATACCTGGTTCAGTAGTAATTTCAGCCTTTAAGCAAGTAAATGTAGAACCATGAGTCTTAGAACAATTACATATATCATGATTACAAATGAAATGGTCAAATCACAAAAAAAAAAAAAATCATTAAAGATCTCAAGACAATAGCTGATAGGAATTTAAACTTTGATAAGGGTGCATCAGCCAAAGTCAGAAAAGCATATTATATAGATCACCTAATTTTGGAATGTCTAATCAGTCTAGGGAGATTAATGTACCACATTATGCCTCACTGATTATGTAGAATGCTGTATTTTGTAGGCTTTGAACAAGCCACTGAAAAAAAAAAAACTTGGAGTATGGTTCCTTACTATAAAAATCATAGGGTTAGAATACTTGTACTATTCAGAAAGTTTTCAGGAAGTGTCATTGTGTTCTGTTCCACAGGGGTTACTAAGTGGCGACCTCTGCCCAATCTGTAAGGCAATATCTGTTCCAACTCTATTTGAAAGTTTGTGGCTGGAATATACATCTGGGTCACTAACACTAGATTGGGGAACCTAGTACTAAAATAAATAGAAATATAACTATTACACAAGGTATTTTAAGAGTATGGAATAAATTTCCCCTTGCAATCAGAAGTTAGACCTTAACATCAATCAGAGCTAAACTATATTTAAATGTCTAGCTATATATGTATATGTGTATCTATATGTACATATATATGTATATTAGAAAATATCATGGTGGAATTACACCAGATAAGCTTCCTGAAAACTAATAGGCCATATGCTTGACAACTGCACATGTGAACGAAAGTGGCAGAAGACTGATTCATCTGCCACACAGATTAAGACAGTATAGTTTAAGTTAACTGAGAGCAAATATTACATAGGTGGCAAGTCTGACATACATGGATTGCATTCTAACAGCAGAGGAACTTAAGGCTGATGTACAAGAACAGTTGTGCATTTGCCAAAGCCAAAAAAAAACAAGCAGGTAACACAGACATTTTTGGAAATAATGCATTATCTTGCCAAGTTTACGAGTAGTATTTCTGAAATAACCACAGCTTTTAAAATGTTGTTAGAGCTACATGTTGCCTGATAATGGAATTATGAACAAGAAAACTGTTTTGAAATACTTAAAAATTGGTTTCAGATGCACCAGTATTAAAATAATATTACATGACTAAACCACTTGTGATACAAATATATGTTAGTCAGATGGCATAGCAGTTATAAGAGCTAAGATTGTACAAGACAATAGACACATTTGCATCTGCAACAAGAAAATATTTAGAGGTACAAAAGAGATGTTCTAAGATAGGAAAAGAATGATTAACAATTGTGTATGGATGTGAGGAATTCATTTAATATGTCTTAGTTAAAGAATTTGGAGTGGCAATGCTATATAATAAAGCTTTTGTAGCTTATACACCTTAGAAACTGTAGAAGATGTTATTTAATTTCCAGAAATGTGATCTAAAAGTGAAATTCAGACAAGGTAAGGCAGTATACATAGGTGAAATATTGGGAAGAGTTTGAAGAAGGATTTGAGGTTTGGGGTAATTCCATAATCACTGACGATTAAAGAAAAAAAATAAAATAATCCTGTAGATGTACTGACACATATTTAAATTAATAAAAGCCAGTACAGTGAAAGGTCATACTGAAGACAAACAAATCTTGTCTAAGAAAAGAAAGTCAGTCATATTTTTTTTCAAGGAAGAACAGGTTATATCCAGGATGTAATATTCAAAGCTTACAAAATAATAGTTTACAGTTAACTGAGAAGATAGATGCTAAATAGGATGCATGAGTTATATCTTGGAATAGTAAAGGGCATGGAAAGAAGATGTGATATATTGTCCAGAAATGCTGACTCAGGCAGAGCAAATATAGCAGTTGTGGCATCTGCAATGCATTTCATAGCAACCATCCAAAGGAAGAGATGCCAGCATACCAAATACTAGGTCATCAGTAGAGTTGAGTGGGCAATAGTTTCTTTCATTTCAAAGAATTCATATATGTAGATTATTATTAATCTGTGTACACTGAAGTAATAAAGCTGATAAATGCAAGTGTAAGTGTGATTTATTTATTTCATATATTTATTTTTGTTTGTTTATCGAGGTTGAGAACTGATCCCAGGTGGTCCCATTTCAGGCACAGCCCAGGAATTACAATGGAACAATGGAACAAGAAGCAAGACATGTTTATAGAGATTTTAATAGAACACAGTTCCATGGTAGCAAAGTTTGCAAACGTATAAAGTATTATACTTGCACAGTGAGTCTGGAAGTATATTATTAAATTAGAGTCTGCATTCTTGAGACAGTGAATACCTGAGTTTGTCATAGCTGGTAATGGTCCACGATGCAAAAGTCAGGAATTCAGAAGATCTGTCTATGAGTGGGAATTGAAGAATATAACATTCAGTTCACACTATTTGCACTCACATGGACAAGGGGAGAAAGTGCTTATGAGAAGGAACTGTAGTAATAGCTATGACTACTGTCATCTTGCAACTTTTGAACGTAGTAATTCCCACTGCTAGGACTCTCTGTCTCACCAGTTCAGTCAGAAGAATTTTGAAAAGCAAGTTGCCTACTTCAGCTGTTATTGCTAATAAAGAAGCTGAACCACAGTTCCATGCTGATCACGAGGAAGATGAAAATGAGAAACTGCAGATATTTTAAGACAACTACATCAACATCCAAAGAAGAAGAGTAATCAGAATTGTCACAACCTCTGATGCTGCAAGAAAATGGAGAATGTGAGAATGGTGCTAGCCAAGAGTAGCAGACAGGGACTACTATAGACCTGGCCAAGTGAAGTCATATAGCAGAAAAATATCCCACAATGAAGCTCAGATCCATCCTAAAGCAGTCTGGTAAATATTTCAGATTGGAAGACAGCTGAAGGAACTAGAAAGATATATGGGCAGTCCAAGTTAATAAAGATACTAATGACTAAAACATTGCACTTATTAAAATGTCTTTTTAATGTAAACAAAATATTCTGTTTGACAGAAAAGAGTCCGTGACATGCTTAGTATAAAGTTAAGTTACTTTTAAAATGATCACTGTAATGTGAGGATTGTAATGCATGCTGCTTAATAGTATGCATATAATATAGGTACATATATTTTATTTTATAGTTAAAAATGGAGGGACTCGTCTATAAGGTATATGTATAACTTTAAATGCTAAGAAGCTAGTGACAATAAACTGTATATCATGTGGCACACCTTCTACTAGAACATTCTCGGTGATTAAACTCCTCTTAAAGATTAGTATCACATCCCGAATGTCTGTCTTGCTTATTTATCCACCATCCTGACATACTTACATATATCAAAGGCCGAGTGGCTCCTCAAATAAAAAAATTATGTTTTTTTTAATCTGACACAGGTGGTATTTTAGATGTAAGAAAATTCTGCTTTGCTGGGTTGTGCTCATACCATTATTTTAGTGCTGGCTTGCCTATATGAGGATTTTGTGTTCTACCCATTTTAAATGAATTGCAATTACATATTCACTTTATTTTTATGTGACAATCACAAAACCAGTGATAAGGAAATGTTTTATTTACTAGAAAATCTAAAAGGTATTAAATAGCAAAACAAACCACAAACCCATACAAAATAAAATCCACATTGGAACCAAGAGAAGTGAAGAAGGTGAGACCTTCTTTTGTTAACTTATTATGGCAGGAATGGAAAACGTCACGGTTACATAAGAGTAGAGTTTGATCTTATTATTTATTTATTCATTTATTCATTCACTATTTGTTCAGCAGGTAAGTGGTCTGGTTTAGTGGCCTTTTTCATCCACAACTCAAACTCAAACAGCAGAAAAAACATTGTGGAAGGCAGAGAATACATGTATTACAGACACTTAACCGATTACCTTTTATATGATCAAGATGCAAACAAGTGTTATTATAATTTGTGTCATGCATGAGTGAACATTCCAAGATCCGTTTGTTTTTTTACATAAATTTATATTTTTCTGTCGTTAACAACTGTAGTTGTTCCATCATTTTCAAGAAATCTGAGATAAACATTTTTACTTTCATGCAGAAAGTTATCAACCCCCAAACTAAAACAAATATAATAAAAAACAGGTGATCAGATTATGAATGCTAACTACAGAGGTTAAGGTATTTGAAAAAGAAATGCAGACATTAAAACAGCGTTTTGGCAAAAGTGGTTAAAAAGACCAGGCTGTAGACTCTATTACCTGTGAAATTGTGCCAGAAGAGCTACAGAATATTCATCTAAGCTACAGAAACACACAGGTAATGGAAACGTTTTCTTGATGAATGTGAAACAGAAAAGACAAATTTCTTACTGTCATGGTAATGTAGCATAATGTGAACAGTTAAAAGATGAAAAAATTATCAAGAACAATTGGAAAATTCTAGAATGAAATTCTAATTCAATCCAGGCAGTGGATAAAACATCAATGTTTATACACAGTAATTAGATTAATATAAAAAATATTTTGGAAAAAACACCACAAAATGAAAAGGTAGAAACACCAGTTAAAACAGATATCTATAAATGTCTTTTTTTCCTAAATTTTGTATGTACATCAATGAAGGACCAGCTGTTTACATCAATTGTATAAATAAAACCTATAGTTGCACAAAACTGACTGCAGCACTATTTTTGCGATTTATATTACTATTTCATTCAGATGTGATTATTTTACATTGGCAACACTCCTAAAAAGTTGTAAAAAAAACGCCTGTATGACATCAAGGTGTATGATGACAAAAACATGCTTTATTTAAACATTCAAAAGAATAAAATGTACAGATCAGTTTAAAAAGTGTTTGTGCTATGTGATCAGTTTCTTAGCATGTGATTGTAGGGGTGAAGCTATAATAGTCTGGTAGAAAAGAAAGAATATGAATGTTATCCCAGACTCAGCGTAGAACAATATCCAGGACTAAATTGCTATAATTTTAAAATGGAAGAACAATTTTAACAGATGATTGGTTGGTTTCTATGTCTTGTAAGAATATATTTTATATTTAAACAAATGCTTTGATTGTGTGTTTTTATTCTGAAGAAGTCTTATAACATCAGAGATGAAAGCATTTAAAATAAACTTAAGAAAAATCACCTATTCGGGTCCAGTGTGAATTTTCTTTTTTTATTTAATAGAAATTTTCAGGTTAATGAATTTTGTCATTAACAGCTGTCCTTAACAACAGTTGTTAATTTAAAAGTTGAAAGCAATATGTTTTCTATAATAAGCAACAGATTAGTTGAACTTCAATCAAGAGAGCAAAAGTTAAGTAATTTCTCAGTTTTAATAAATTATTAATGAAAGGCATTGAAATGCAGCAGTAGTCAACAAATTACAAAGCAGGAAGAATATAAGTGAAAAACATTAAATTGAAACTATATAGCTGTATAGACATCAAAAGGTATCCAGAGCCTGCCAGTATTTGTCAGAGACACAGAACATGACAAAAGTAGAACAGATGGGTTGCCAGGTATAGTAGTTATGCAACTGCCCTTAATATGATGAGTGATAATCAACTTAAATCATTACTGATAGAAATGGCTGAGAAAATGCAATCAAATTTATAAGACTATGGCATGAAGAAAAGACAGATTTATGTTATTGAAAATTTAGATATTTACTTTCTCAACAAAACAAGACAATTTATAATATACATCTTCATAAACACTGTGAGGGAAGCTGATGACTCCATCCATAGAAGTCCTAGCAATGAACTGTTTCAGTCACATAGACATAGAGAGTAGGATACAGATACAACATGGAGGAAAGCATAGTCTGAGACAGACATGACTTTTGATTAAAGCTTAAACTTTGCAAGAATCTTAAAGATGCCAGCAATATAAGCTAAGAAAACTGTGCAGTGCCATAAGGCAAGACTTATCAATAAAGGTGACAGTATGTAAAATGTGGGTGAAAATGAAAAGATAAATTAATATGTGAAAGAAGCTAGAGATGAAAAAAGCTAGGGACTCTAAATGCAAGAGGAAATAAGAAATGTTAGAAGACAGAGTGAAGCTATTTTGATTACCACACAGACCCTTATGTCATAATATGTATGAAATATGAGGAAGAGCATAAAAGCAAGCACATAAGTGACAAGTCATGCTAGAGAAAGAACAGATATGACAGGCAAAGGAACCCACTAGGACAAAATGAAAGGACTTGTCAAAAGAATATGCATAAGAAGGTACAAAAATAATAGAAAGTAAAGATGGTGACAGAGAAGAGCAAGCTTGCATTTGCATTATAAATGAAAAATGACAGAAGAACAAGGCCAGAAATGGGTATACAAAACCAAGAGGTAAAGTTCCTGAAGGACTCATATGAATCATAGGAAATACAAGCCTACTAGACCAGAGGACATGTGTGCCTTGCCAATAACTACAGACTCTACCAACATTTTTAAAGAGGGAATAGCTTGAATGTCCTGGAGTATATTTTAGGGTACCAATCCAATTGTCTAAGCTATGTTTAAAGACTGACAAAGAATTGCACTGCTTGACATGTAAGGGGAGAATATTCCAGAACAAGGGGAGGTGCTGAGTGATGAATCTATTGCTCCAATTATTTATTCCTTGATGTAAATTGAAATCTCTTGTGGTAGTGTTGGCTGCATTATTTGCTACATCAACAAAAAAGAGGTCTCAAATAATGGGACCCCTAAAGTCATGTAAAGCAAGGCACAGGTCTCACTGAATATAGGGAGATTGATTCCAGGCTTTTATGATAGCTAAGATTTTAGAGACCCAAGAAACTCTGCTGTCTGTCATTCCTTTATGTGTTTAGTGAGATACATACCTAATGCTGCATTATATTTTAGTATGGGTCTAATCAGAGCATGGCAATAGCTTCCTTGGTTTTGAAGAGATGCTCTTGCTAATTATTTGCAAAATATAGAAGGACTTCTTGACTGCATTCAGTACATAAGTTATCAAAGATGAGGGAGCCATGTACCCAGGTGCCCAGGGCTCTGATGACAGAAACATTGGTAATTGGGGTGTCATTGATGTAGTAGGTGGTTACAATTTGTTGTTTTCTGAAGGAGATGATAGTGCATTTCTTAGCATTTAGTTTGATTCTTTTCTCAGTGCACCAGATGCTAATGAGTAATAGTTCCATTTGAAAAGGAACTTGTATCATATGTTGATTCATTAACTACACCAAACATGCAGTCATTGATGAACTTAGACAACCAGAGATCCTTGCTGAAAGTATTATGATCAGAGAAATAAATGTCAAAAAGGAGGGGCATCAATATAGTTCTCCAGGGAATGCCACTGGTCAATTTTCCCATAACTAAGGAGGCATCACTAACCCTAATAACATCTGCACTATCCTTGAGACAGTTTCCAATCCAACTTATGACACAGAGATCTGTTTTTAAGTTTATTAGTTTGTTTACAATCCCATTGTATGGTATAGTATAGTACCAAATACTTTTGCTAGATCTAGGTAGGCAGAGTGAGCATTGTAACCCTTATCCATGGCTAACATGACCTTTTCAAAGAAGTTCACAAGACAGGGTAAGCATGACCTGCCCTTAGCAAATCTATATTGCTGCAGGTGGAGCCTGATTAAATTCTTAATGCCCTGGTTTATGATGGCGGTGATGATGTGTTCCATTGCAGACACAGCTAGTGATGCTAATGGGTCTGTAGTTGCTTGAGTCAGTGGTGAAGCCATTGTCATGAAGGGGCATTCCTACATGGTGTGCCATTGTTTCGGAATATAACATGTGACAAGGATTAGGTTGAACAACTTAAGGAGAAAGTCAACAAGGGTTTGCTTGATGCTGTTTATAAGACATTCAAGTATGTTATCGGGACCCATCGAAGAAGTATTTTGGCAGTAGTGGGAGAATTAAGTCAGGTATGTTTGGGTGGGGATGGTTGTTTCAGGGGAATATTTTGCAGCAAACTTGTTAGCCAATATGATATCTATGTCATTAACAGATATTCACACTCAACTATTCTTTTTAATCACTGGACCATAGAAGCATTCCACGTGGCTCAGTAACAGTCTTAATATAGTCAAGATTTTGTATTTGTTTCTGTTGTGCTTCTACTTGGGACAAAACAGAAAATCAGATCCTCTTAGGTATAGTTAAAAAATATAGAACTGCATTCAGTTTTAGCTTTATTTTCACGAGTTCACAGTCAAGTAGACCAACTTCACCAAACCTAGCTACACAGGCTTAGTTTATTCTGGCCGTCATCCCCATCTCACATGTCACAACTCTGGTGAGCAGATATTTTATGTATGGACCATCCAGCATGTAAACTCAGAATTCAGAGTTTTACCCCTTCCACTCAGGCATGGCTAGAAATCTGCCAAAGTATCTAGGTTTTAGTGCTGGGCTATGAATTTCAATCTCAGCTTAATGCTGAAGCTTTGAGAATTTTCTATATATATATATATAACAGATAACTTCACAGTAACATCAACACTTGTGTCAAGTTTAAAACTCATGTCCCATGAGTTGAAATTTCAACTTGCCAATTTGCTTCTACATCAGACACAGTAGTGACTGAACTCAAAAAAATGCTTTTCTGCACATTATTTTTAGTTTCATTTACATTATCACACTGTCTTTAATCTGTTTTTTTTACAAATGATAGCAAAATGGTCCAGTTTCTTACATTTCTTACAGCTTCTGCCTTGTGTGGCACAGTGCACTGACTCATAGTGATGGTCAAACCTCTTGCATTTGCAATGGTTCCTCTTTCTCTGTTACCCCAACATTCGCTTCGTCTGACAGGAATTATGCCTTTTATGAAACTGGCCATTTACTTTGCATTTTATTTCTCACATATCATTTGCCACGATTAAACTAACATTTTGTTTTAACTAATTCTGCCCTTCTGGTGATTTGTATTGCTTTCTCTAAAGTTAGATTAACTTCAGGCAGTAGCGCTTGAGACAATTCTGCATCAGCCAACCAGTAACAGTTCTGTCCATTATTTGTTCATCATTTAAGCCACAGTTTTTTGTCATTTCCTATAATCACCTTACAAAAGCTTCAACAAATTAACTGTTTGGTTGCAAACATTTGATATGTTCTCTTATGTATTATATTTCTTTTTGGCATAAAATGCTCATTGAGTTTACTAATGACTGTCTCATATTTAACACTCTGGCCCCCTATAAATGCAGAGGAACTGTACGTGGCCTTTGCTCCTCTGGCAATATCACATAGATGCATGTTTAACTGGATTTCTTCTAGTTCCTTATCTAATTTCCTTGCTACATGAATGCATGCAAATCTCTGTCTCCAGGCTGATCACTCAAAAGGTTTTGAGAAGTGAAATGGCTCTGGTGGATTAAATGTCATGGCAGAAGAAAGACAATTATGTAAAGTCAGTTAAATGAGAGTTTTTCTAGGTAAAACAATGTTTTTTTGTTAAAGTATTCGACTCTAAGCACTTCACATCACTATGTGTTGTGTGATGCAGTTTTGGAACCTATGAATGCATTTTTTTGGTTTTCATTCACAGGTTTCTACAAAATACATCCTTTCTACTTTGTTGTTAAAGTCAGACTTCAATGTGAGTTTCAACAAATAGATTACCTTTATTGCAAATAACATGGCAGATCAGCATAAATCATCCTTATACTTCAACATTTCATATCCAACTGGCAACTATACAGAATTTGCAATGCATTATGGTCCGTGTTACTTCTTAAATTGACCTTGTCACCTATTAGTCTTAAAAGCACAATGATAGTATATACATATGCATGAAATATATAGGCATTTTAGCATTGAACCACTTATCACACCATTCATGGATGGTCTATATGTTCAATATTTAAAAAGTGCTACAATTTGAGCTTGTCTCTTTTGCAATTTAATGACTGTACTACAATGTTTCTTAATTGATCTGTCATTGTTTTCTTTGCTGCCTACTACAGCCACTAATGAACACATTGCATTTAGCCTAGAAGGAGCCATTGCATTCTATTTCTTTTTTCACTTCCTTGTTTTATCTGTATAAGCCATGGTGATGTCTTTCTATTCCCATGTTGTAGTATTCAACATATGAGTTTACTCCTCTTGTTTCGCGAATGTCCGACCGGTATACAAACGTTTTCAGTCCTTGTATGGTGTGTGGAACATCTGGCGTGGCTCAGGGAATGTGGGCCATAAAAGTGATGTCTTCACGCACCAGAGCTCAGAACGTCTCAGCCACCAGTCGAACGCCAGGTGTTCCTGCCTTCATGGCCATTGGATTTGAGAAATCAGATAAGTGCCCTGTTGGGGAATCTTTCAGTCTTTTTCTTTCATTTAATGCTTGTTCATGTCATCCAGAAAGGGCAAGTGTAAGTGCGGCCATCAAACACCTTGCAAGGACCCCCACGATCAGTGTCTCTTTTGTTTGGGTTGGTTGCACGATTACAAGGCCTGCTCCATTTGTCAGGCATTCGTGCCCAAGACATTGTGCAGCCATCTGCATGTGCTTAACTTGTATTTAGAAAATCAAAGGTTAAACCAAATAGCTTTAGGGATGGAGAGTTCCTCTGACGTACCTACAGAACCACCAAAAATGAAAGCCAAGATTATACGGCCTACCTCTTCAGCTGCACTTCTAGCATCTGACCCTGCTCCTGTAGCTGACATTGGCCTGGTAGAGGAATTGGGCTCCGCCGCCTCAGATATAGCTGGTACCTCCACAGAAGCTGCACAATCCCACATGGATGGCACACCCATAGAGGCTTTACTGGCATTAGTTTCCAATGCCAGGGGAAACCAGTGCTTTCAGTAGGTCTGTCAGATGCTTCCAGTTCCTTACAGACTCCAGGCCTTCCTCCTGTCAGATGCCCACCAGGCCTCTAAAAAAGAAGGAGAAAAAGAAACATACTTCTACTCCCACTGAAAGCATGACTGACTGGGAGGCTTTCAGCCAAAGTCTGTTTAATGCCTTCATGGCCTTAAGTCCTACTTCTGCAGGGACTACTAACATCCCTCCTCCCATTCTGAGTCCAAGGCCTCATAACACAGTCCCAACCATGAGGGAAGAGGAAGATCTCCTGACTCTTCATCTGAAGATTCACTTTCATACACTTCCCAGCTTTCTTCTCCCTTGGGGAATGGTTCCCCAGAGGAAGAATCTGTTGACCCCGACTCCCCAGCTGAGGAATTGACTTTTGGGGAAACCATCTCCAAGATGAAAGAGCATTTTAAGTGGGAGTCCTCTGAAATGACTGAGGTCCAAAAAACCTCATTCAGGTGGATTCCCCAAGCCCGTCTGCTGTTCCCTTAATTCTGACTGCCTTCCTGGATGCCTTCTCCTCAGCATCCTTAAATCCTGACTCACAACCACCTGCCCCATGCAGGCCTGATAGACTTTATAAAGCCCCTGAGACTGCTAAGTACATTCATAAGTTTCCACCAGCAGACCCTGCCACCATCTCCATTTCCACAGATAAGGCATCTAAACTTTTGCCCACCACCACTATCCTGTCTGCTGACAAAGACAGCAATACCATGGAGTGTCTGGGTAAGGAAATGTACACCTCTGCCACCTTGTCCTTCAGGGCTATTAACTACCAGACACATATGGCTAAATATGCCTTATCACTACTGGAGAAAGCCTCCAAGGAGTTGACTGATACACCAGATTGTGCTGCCAAAGCCTCACTCTCTTCCCTTCTGGCTCTCACCTCCCAGGTTACCAGGCACTCAGTAAAGTGCAGCTATGATGTTGCTGAAGCCTCAGCATGGCCAGCAGTATCAGCAGCTGCCTTAAGAAGGTACTCCTGGCTATGCCTCCAGCCCCTTCCTGATGATTTCAGAGTAAAGCTGATTGATGCCCCCCTGGACAACACAGCCTTATTTGGTGCAAAAGTGGCTGATTTGTTTAAGTCACTTCAGCAAAAGGGGAAAGAAATGCAAGATTTGAAACACCTGCTAGTCTTCCCTATTCCTAAATTTCAAAGAATCTACCCAGCTAAAACACAGTTCATTAGAAAACATTCTCACCCTGCTGTTCCCTCTAGGCCTAGAAAACCTACCAGAAAGCAACCCCCTCCAGCTAGAGCTACACCTCCCTCTAGCCAGAGGCTGTGCTTTCAAGACAGGGCAGATAACACCTGACTTCCTGCCAAACCTACAATCCCCACCTCCTCCCTCTCTCCCTCTGTCAATTTGCCTCTCTCACTGTCTCCCTGTGTGGACATCCATCACCTCAGACAAATGGGTCCTTTCAATCCTTTAAAATGGGTGTTTCATGACCTGGATATTGCCCCCAGAGCAAAAAGGCATCCCACAACCTCCAAAACAACAGCTACACCTCCTGCAGCCAATACTACAGGCACTGCTGGTTCAAGGCGTCATAGAGCCAGTGCCCCCCACAGCAAAAGGAAGAGGACACAACACTCCCACCCCTTGGAGTACAGGGCTCCCCTTCCTACTATGCCTCAAACTAGAAATCCAGTGGTGATTGACACAAGTGACTCTCAGTGCAGGTATTTCCCTCCAACCTCCCCTACCCACATAGATCATGCACACAGATGCCTCATACTTGGGCTGGGGAGCAACTCTGGGACATCATACAGTGCAGGGTCTGTGGCCACAGCCACAAAATCAAGAACACATCAATGTTCAACAGATGAGGGCAATCCTCCTGGCCCTTTGAGCCTTCCAACCATATCTTCAGAAAGGCCTATTAAAGATTTTCACAGACAATACCACAATCGGGTGGTACCTCAGCAAACAGGGAGGGACCAAGTCCTATTTACTTTGCAGACTAGCTCTCCTAGTATGGGAATTGGTCATCTCACAGGGGTGATCCTGCAGGCAGTCTATATTCCTTGTCTACAGAACTCCCAGGCAGATCATCTCAGCAGAACCATTACAAACAACCACAAATGGATGCTTCACAGGGATGTCTTCCTGGATCTGGTCCACTGGTGGGGTAAACCTCAAATAGACCTGTTTGCCTCCTCCATCAACAGACAGCTTCCTGGATTTTGCACCAGAACACCACATCCTCAGGTATTGGCAACATATGTCTTCGCAATCTCTTGGAAGGGGAAGTTTCTGTATGCATGCCCCCCCCCTTCCCACTCATCCAGAAGGTCCTACTGAAAATCCAGCAGGACAGACCAGAAATCTTGTTGGTGACTCCCTACTAGCCAAAACAGAATTGGTTCCACCTACTATTACAACTATCCAAGGGCAATCACCACAAGTTAACCCTCAGAGTGGACCTTCTCACACAGCACAAGGGATCCCAAATACACACACAGTGGCAGTTACTGCACCTCACCCTGTGGCTGATAGTATTCTGATCCTCTTCAGACACATTTACAATGAGGACATGCTCACTGTCCTGCAGGAGGCCAGGAAACCAAATATAAGAAAATCTTACCTTTCAAAGTGGAAGAGATTTTCTATATGGTGTCACAAAAGACAGTTGGACCTGCTTGCAAGTGAGACCTCTTTAGTTCTGTCTTACCTGTGTGAGCTACTTCAGACAGGCTTGGCTTATTCCTCCATTAAAGACCACTTGTCTATTTCAACATGCCTTCCCCTGGAACCCCCTCTAGTGTCCAGACTACCAGCTAAGCTGTTTCTCAAAGGGGTTTTTTACCTGAGGCCCCCCAGAAAACCATCCCCACCCCCATGGGACCTTAACTATGTTTTGGAAAAGCTCACATTCCCTTCATTTGAGCCAGTAGACAAAGCTTCCCTAAAATACTGTACATGGAAAATGGTGCTACTCATGGCCTTGACATCAGCCAGAAGAGTATCAGAGCTGCAATCCTTCATGGCTATCCCACCTTTCCTAGTTTTCCAAAATGACAGGCTTACTCTTAGAACTAACCCTTCATTCATGCCCAAGGTGGTGAATGACCTCTCCCTGAATCAAGCCATCCACCTACCTACCTTCTTCCCTAACCCACAGGGGGACAGTGAGACAGTACTTCACTCCCTGGATAGTCACAGACAACTCAGGTTTTACCTGCATAAAACCAAGCCCATCAGACAGGCTGATCAACACTTTGTCTCCTTCCATCCCAGAGTCCTGGGGAAGACAGTAACCAAACAAACTATCTCTACCTGGATTTCCAAAACCATCACCTTCTGCTACAAATACCATGGGAAATCCCTGCAAGGCACTGTCAAAGAATACTCCATCAGTTCTATGGCTTCCTCAGGAGCCTTCTTCAAAGGTCTAGATACTTCTACCATTCTTAAAGCAGCCACTTGGTCATCAGTGCACACCTTCACCAAACATTATAAGTCAGACCACATTTCCAAGGCCAGGGTGGGTTTTGCCAGGGCTATCCTTCATGGATTCCTGAAAACTGCCTCTAGACCACCACCGCCTCCTTCACAGTGAGCTTTGGCACTCACCCATATGTTGAATACTGCAATATGGGAATAGAAGGACATAGAAAAGTTGTGTAAAATCTTATCATAACCATAGATGTCCTTATCTTCCGTGTTGCAGTATTCCTTCCCACCCTCCTTCCCCTCCTGTTAGGCTGTATTTCACTTTCTGGGTGGCACAGGGCTGGCATTGCCTTTACTAGGACTGGTCCAACTGAGGCTTACAGTTCTGAGGGCTGGTGCATGCAGACATCACTTTTATGGCCCACATTCCTTGAGCCACATCAGACGTCTCACACACCATACAGGGACTGAAAACTTTTGCATACTGGCTGGACGTTCACAAAGCAAGAAGAGTAAACCCATATTTTGAATACTGCAACATGGAAGAGAAGGACATCTATGGTTATGGTAAGATTCTACACAATTTTTCTTTCTTTTGTCATCAAGTTCTTTATGCATTGTCTTCTACACATCTCGCACTGGGTCAGTTTTGGCACAGATCCTATGTCATGCCATTCTACATCATTACGAAGCTGTATCATATGTTTCTGGATCCTGTAGTTAAGAAGTCTCCTTTAGAATGAGCCAAAATTAGTAGGTCTCAGTACATTTTGAGAGGACCCCCCCCACCCACCCCCAAATGACTGTAATCCACAAAATTTTAATTTGTTATACTGCTGCTCTTTGTGGACAGGAAATGGTGCCTTTAATAGCAAAGTATAAGGCTTTGGTGTTTAAATGATTGTCCCATCAGTGATCATGATTTTTAAATGTGACTATTTATAGGCCAATGATTTAATTTCATCATGAGTTTCTTTTTTAATCCAGTTATTAATGCTGGTGAAAACATTTTATTTATATTGCCATATGAGAAAATCAATGTACTCCTTTATCTTAATTAACTATGATACTATGATATATTGGGGTTACTTAGCTGTGATATATTTGTGGGTCACCACTAAGTAGACTAGAACAGCAAGCATTTTCCTTCTGTTCATTTTATAATATGTAATCTGCTGAGTAGTTCAAGAAGCCAGAACAAAGGTATCTTGTCTATGTTATTAAACGTAATCCATACTTGTAAGATTTAGAAACAGGGTCAGCATGTTTGGTTCAGAGCTAAGGTTTTAAAGATAGTATAAACAGAGGTGGAAACATAAGGAAATTCAGCCTGTTTTTCCTTATCAGTTAACTAATCATGTGAGAACTATTGTCATTAAGATTTATGAAAAAAGGAATGCAGGAAAAAAGAATGAATATAATTATTAATGATGGAATATGGTAATTTATGTTTGAACAGTATTGTGAAAATTAGTTATTTGCTAATCAGAACAGATATAGTATAAATAGCTTTATCCTTATTTTGAAATTGTACTTTGTTATTCAAAATATGTGAAGAATTACAAAATTTGATTAGCAATATTTACAATTTCTTTCTAAAAATGAAAGTATGTTGGCATTCTGAAATCATATTTAGTATTCTTTTAAGAACATACTCTTGTCAATAAGTTTGGCACAGATTCTGTAGTATGCATTTTTTTGAAAAGCAATTCATGTAGTAAGCAACTGAAAAAAAAGAAAATAAATATTTAGGATAATTTTATACAGTGTTGACATGTAGCTGTTTGATCTGCTCTGGGCTTCTCTGGCTCTATCTGCTACTGAGTGTTGAGGTTTGCATTCAATTTAAAGTGTATATTGTACTTTATTTTTTTAACTTTGTACACTCTAATGTGTTGGTTCAGGGATCTATTAATTTATTTTTTATTTATTTTTTTCATTTGTTTACTGGAATAGAGACTGATCAATACTAACCAATTTCAAACTCAACCCGTTTTACTTAAGTAAACAATCAAGTTAAACACAATAAAAGAGAGACAGATAGAGGTGAAGAAATTGTACAAACATTTTCAGTCCCAGAAGAAAACTGTCTAAAACTAATATAGGAATCTACGCATTCATTTTGTACCCTGGATATTTAAAAGCTCCAAGTTATCATTAGCTCAATCAGTTGTGAGTGCTGTCAAAACACAAAGACACGTCTTTGCAATGATATGTAACAAACTTAACTAGTGCGACAACAGGGAGATGGAATAGAGTGCCAAACAATTAAACTGTATGTGCAAATAAAGAAAGTTTTTTTTTTTTTTATGAATTTTGTCTTAAGTGTTATAGGAGAGCAGTGTTCATGTTGTTTATGTGTTGTATGCTCCACTCAATGCTGACTGTTATTCTTTTGGCATTTAGGTCTTGTGATCATGTATGATTCATAGCATTCAATTAGAAACAAACACGTATTATTTGACACACTAACTTACAGTTATCCATTGTGTTAAACTACTCACCTACCTGGCACAATTTTTACTGAACACATTTTACAATTGTATTTATTGAATATAGTCTTCATGATGAAATAATGGAGAATTTGGGGACATGGGAATTCTGTATGCTTTGCACTGACTTTGTAACTGAGTGATACATTCCTTGTTAACTAGATAATACTGTTATAGGCTTTCATACATTGTAATTCGTAATGTTACACATCCACTTAAACAGCGTGTTTACAAAACAACTTTCAACCTTTCCAAGTTTAATCCAGAAATGTTCATTACTACATTATCATCTATTAACTGGAACTTCCTAAAAATCCTCCCTTTAGATGATGCTGTAAATGAATTCAACACAACTTTCCTGAATATCCCAAATTGCCTTGCACCTTGTAGAAGAAAGAGACTAAAAACAATAATACATCTTAAATCTGATTAAAAAAAGGGCTGCCCCAAGGGTATATAATCTTTCAGATGATGGTAGGACTGAAGTACTGCAAGAAAGCAAACATAATAATGTGCACAACTAACCTTATACAGTGTTAACTAAGGCTATTTCCATTGGATATGAGACTAGATATCCTAGATTAATGATAGCATTTACTAATGTACATAAAAATAATTTTAGTCTTGAGTTTTCCCCATGTCAGACTCATGAAGTTACAAAGACTAGTTTAGTTATAAGGGAAATATGTTCCACCACACCTATTCCAAACGATAGACAACCCTGGAAAAAGTAAGCACACACAGGTCAATCAGATAATTTTATTATACAGAATACAGGATATAATACTACACCTCAAAATGAAGAGAAAAACTAAAGGAAAAAAGAGGAAGAGTTTCAAAAAACTTGGAATGAAGGTGAATAGAAATATCAGTTATCTTAAAATAGTGGTAAAGACAACTTAGAAAATATGTATTTATTTATTCATGCATTTATTTGTTTATTTATTTGAATTTGCTTACTGGGGTAAAGCACTGATCAGTTCTGACCAAGTCCAAATTCAGCCTAGGTGACATACATTTTATATATATATATATATATATATATATATATATATATATATATATATATATATATATATATATATCGAGAGATAGATATATAGATATATAGATATGTAGCTATAGTTATAGATACATGTATAGTTATGGATACACACAGACACACACACAGACATACACACACACACACACACACACACACACACACATATATATATAAAACATATATATGTTTTATATATATATATACATATATATATATATATATATATATATATATATATGTGTGTGTGTGTGTGTGTGTGTGTAAAATTGCACAGGTACAATGAAAATATAGTGCAAGATACAGTGGTTACAAAAATGTCACTCAGTGGATAGCCAAATGGCTCACAGACAGGACCCAGGAAGTTACAAATGGGAAGTCCACCTCTTCAAAGAGGCCAGTCACAAGTGGAGTCCCTCAGGGATCAGTCCTTGGACCACTCCTTTTTGGCATTCTTCTCTGAAGTCAAGGCCAATGTCACTGGTCTCTAGCTGAGTACATTTTCAGATTATTGCAAATTAGGAGCTGTCATTGAATCCCACACTGACACAAATGTTCTCCAGGAGGGGCTGACACAGACAAATAACTGGTGTCAGAGCCATGGACTAAAACTAAATGCCAGGAAATGCATAATAGTATCCTTTGGGAAATCATCCACCCCTGGTAAGTATCATATTGACAACATGCCCCTTAAAGCTGGACCACTAATCAGGGACCTAGGGACACACATAGATAGTAAGCTAGGCTTTGACCATCATGTGTCTACAGTAGTGAGGAAATCTTTCTATGTTGCACAATTTATAAATAAAGGCATGGCATCTAAGTCAAGGAAGTCATTGTTACACTGTATTTGGCATTCATCAGACCTATCATTGAGTACAATGCCCCCTTTGATATATACCTAACCAGGCATATCCAACAATTGGAATGTCCACAGAGGTTCCTCACTAAAAGAATACAGGGTGTAAGTAAAATGTCCTATACAGGGCGCCTTAAGGCCCTATCCCTGTATTCTGTCTCCTATAGGCTTTTGAGGGAAGATGCCTGTCTGGCATACAGGGCATTGTCAGACCCCACTCCAGTGGACCTCCTGCATATCCACAAAACAAACAGCACCAGAATTACCAATTCTAAAGACTTAAACCTTGCCTGTGATATAAATGGGATCTGATGGAGAGACAGGTATGTATCTTAGAGACCACCCCATCTATGGAACAGGCTCCCCATCATTCTGAAGCAGAGTTTCTCCCTAACCCAATTCAAGTGCAACTTGGACAATTGGATGGGAACAGGAAATTCATCCCTGGTTTGGCACCCGTGTCTCTAATGAACAAAGGCAACCTGTAAATGGTTCATCTCCCAGGCTCTCTACTTGTAAATGTTTCACCTCCCAAACCCCTGTTTACACTTATCAAGGGTATCAGAACTTGTCAGAGATTTGGGATGCATGGCTAGGCTTAAAAAGGCCCTTGTGGTCATTAGTCTAGTAAACACCTATGAACCTATAAGAATGAAATTACAGTGTAGGTAAACACAAACTGAACACTATTTACAATATGTTCAAAGAGTCAATAGATATCAAGCTGTAGGAAGATTCAGTATATAACCAGAAAACAAACAGCAATCACTGATACCAAACAGTCCCAGCAAATTGACATACAAAGATCCTTCAGAGAAAAAAACACCAACACCATTTATAAGCTGCTAACTGCTTTTGTTCAATTTATCAGTTTAAAACTTGTATATTTATAACCTTCAAATAACTAATCAATCAATTAATTAATGAATTAATTAATTAAACACTTGACTTCATTATTTAATCATCCAGTTATTTAAAATAAAACAAATATATTTAAAAACAGCATTTAATACATACAAAATTAATTAAATACATACAGACTTTAATAAACATTTACTATTTATACTTTCATTCAGTCCAGGACTCTTGTTTCCTTGGAAATTAATTTGCCAATCAACTTCTTTTACTTCTATCCCCACCATATAAACATTTAACGTCATGACCAACAACAAAGAAAAAAAAAATATGAAAACCTTGGCAATAAATGACATGTTTTCCTAATGCATTTGTAAAATCTCTGATTTTAGGGTCAAAACATGCTCATAAATTCTCTTTGATAACTTTCTTGTGTTTTTTTCCTATGCAAAAACTGTCACAGGACTCACATGTAGCAAGGTAGACAACCATATTTGAATTACAGGTAAATCTCCCTTTAGCACAGATTTGTTTTTGTGAATGTTTTAAAATAATATTAGACCCCCTCATTTATGTATCTATAGTACTTACAGTTTGACACTTAAACATTACATATTTGTTTACATTCTACTTAACTGGTGTTCTTTCGAACAGACTTTTAAGATTATAATTTTTCTTATAAATAAACTTGGGTTCAAAAGCTATAACAGAAGCCAAGTCCTTACTGCCCAATATAATTTTCAAATTATTGCTTACTGACTTTCTAATATTATGGACATCTAAAGAAATGGGAAGAAGAGAAGCCTTAAAATTTACCTGGTCTTTTTATTGTGTATTCTGCTTACTGAGCCCTGTCATAATAGTGGGAAAACATTTAGTGTCTCTTGAACTAACAACTTCAGAAATATATGTTTTTCTAATTCTTCAGCTAAATAGCCTCTTTTTAAAAATAACTTTTTAAGAATAGCAACTTCACTTTCGAACATAGTATTATTGCTTGTAAGACAGCTCAAATGCAAAAACGTGACCCCTTAAAACATTATTCATAGGTAGTAGGTACTAGGCTATCGGCCCAAGGGCCTACGTAAGCCTAGCCAGCAAGGTTCCATAGCTTACACCACCCAATAAAATTATTTTCCTGTGCCACTGTCCAACAGAGACACAGAAGTGATCCCCGGGGTGTATTTCCTATTTCCCATACACTCATCAAGATTTTTCTTGAAGAGTGCTAATGAAGAACTTTGCTTGACATAGATGGGTAGCTTGTTCCAGAGTATAGGAAGTCTTTGGGACAGGAATCTATCTCTCCAGCGTGTCCTGTTTTTTGTGGTGACAAGGTTTAGGTCCCTAGAGTGTGTAGCTCGGAGGGATTGGGATTTCTTTAGGTGTAGCATGTCCAACAGCTCTGAGTTTGACATAGCTTTATATGTTAGGCAGAGATCACCTCGGTGTAGGTGATATGCTACTGAGTAAAGCTGGAGTTTTTTGAGGCGGTCAGTGTAGGGCATTTGTTTGAGGCCAGTAATCCTCTTTGTAAGGTACTTCTGTGGCCTTTCCAGCTGCTGCAGATGTCTTGTGAAGTACATTCCAAAAGGGGCGTTGTACTCTATAATGGGGTCTAATGAGTTTGGATGTTGACTGTTAGAACACCGATAATTGTTAACATAAAATGGCTTTCTGTAAACTGAACTACTAAATTTCTGTGAACTAACATCCATTTCAATTTCAACATGCAAAAAAGCCACTATTTTACCCTATTTACCTGTAGTGAATGTGGGAAAGTTTGTGCTACTGTTTAAGTCCATAAAAAGACTTTCCAATTCTGTTGAGCTACCTTTCCAAATAAAAAACATCAATATAATGCTTGTTCATAGGTTCATAGGTTCATAAGGTCATACTAGGCTATCTGCCCTTGGGCATTTATAAGCCTAGCCAGAGTGTGTTTGGCTTTCGCCACCCATTTTAAATTAATTTTGCTATGCCCTTTTTCGAGGTTAGTATACTGTGCCTCTGTCTAACAGTGACACAGAAGTGATACCCGGGGTAAACCTACAATCTCCCACCCACTCATCAAGATTCCTCTTTAAGAGAGTCAATGAGGGACTCTGCCTAACCTGGACTGGAATTTTATTCCAGAGTGAAGGGAGCCTCTGGGTTATGAATCTGTCCCTCCAGCATGTCCTATTTATTTCAGTGTGAGGTTCAAGTCTCTCGAGCGGGTAGCTCGATGGGATTTGGATTTTCTGAGGTGCAGCATGTCCATTAATTCCGGGTTGGACATGGCTTTATACATCAGGCACAGATTGCCTCTGAGCAGGCGGTATGCCACTGAGTAGAGCTGGAGTTTCTTTAACCGGGCAGCATATGGCATCTGTTTGAGCCCTTTGATCCTCTTGGTGAGGTACTTTTGGGGTCTTTCCAGTTGCTGCAGGTGTCTGATAAGGTACATCCCAAAAGGGGCATTGTACTCAATTATGGGCCTGATGAGGGATGAGTAAAGAGGCACGATGACCTCCCTGATCTAGATGTGAATCCCTTCATGATTAGGTGGGCTATATAAAATGTTTTTCTAACCACTTTGGCCACATGGTTGTCAAATGAGAGATTGCTATCAACTTGGGTCCCCAGGTCCCTAATTACTTCTTCTGTACTTAATGGATTACCACCTATGTGGTAATTTGTGGGCACTTTGTTTTTGCCAAAGGGGATGACTATACACTTTTTGGCGTTTAGCTTGAGGCCATGGCTCTGGCACCAGTTGTCTGTTTCTATGAGGCCCTTTTGGAGGATGCTTGTGTCGGCTGGAGAGTCGGTTATGGCGCCCAGTTTGCAGTCATCTGCGAACTTGGTCAGCCACAGTCCTTCCGTGTTCGCCTGTACCTCCGAGAAATATATACCAAACAAGAGAGGTCCCAGGACTGAGCCTTGTGGGATGCCACTTGTAAACGGTTTGGAGTCTGACATGGCTCCAGCAATTCTAACCATGTGGGTTCTGTCCTTGAGCCAGTTTGCAACCCATCTAGTGACATAGGGGTTTATATTTAAGCTGGTGAGCTTATCTATAATGCCCGAGTGGGGTATTGTATCGAAGGCTTTTGCGAGGTCCAGGTAGGCTGTGTGGACCACCTTCCCCTCGTCAATGGCCTTGGTGACTGTTTCAAAGAAATTGACCAGGTTTAAGAGGCAGGATCTGCCCTTAACAAAGCCGAACTGGGTAGGATCCAGTGTCTGTATGTCCCCAATATCTTTATTTATGAGGTTCATGATGATCCTTTCCATAGCTTTGCAGACCAAGCTAGTCAGGCTTATGGGGCGATAGTTTCCAGAATCCGTTGAGGAACCACCTTTGTGGAGAGGGACCACTGTTGCTGTACGCCACTCTTTGGGTACATATCCTGTAGTAAAGCTGAGACTGAACAGTAGTTTTATATTTGGGTTTAGCTCTTCTTGGAGTTCATGTAGGACGCAGCCTGGGACACCATCTGGTCCCATTGATGCTGTGTTTTTTGCTTTGGAGAGGGCAGCTCTTACCTGAGCATCTGAGATGTCAGGGGGGGCAGCACTCTGCTGGGATAGATATTTGCCCTTTTGGTGGGGAGTTTGCGCTGAACCTGTCAGCTAGGATGTTGGCAATGTCTGTGGGTTCGGTGTATTTTTTGTCATTTTGGACTAATTCTGAGCATATCTGGGAATTCCCACCCAGGTTCCTAACATAACTAAAGAAAGCCTTGTGATTATCCTTAGTGTCCTGTGCAATTTTTCTCTCAAAGCTGGCCTTAGACGATTTTATGAGTGCCCATAGTTTTTTGCTAATACTGATCAGAGATGCCTTCCCTTTTTGGGATTTTGCTCTATCATGTAGTAGCTTCCTCCTTCTATTGTATAGTTTGTTTATGGCTGGGGTCCACCAGACAGGACATCTGCCTTTGGAGGATTGGGTCTTGGTTTTATTTGGGATTGCATGATCCATGCATTCCTGAAGGTGTTCATAGAATGCATTTATAAAGGATTCTGCGGTCTGGGTCGTATTTTCCACAGGCCCAGAGGCTTTGAAGGATTCCACCTCAGTTTTAAGGAGTGTGAAATTTGCTTTAGAGAAGTTTTTCACTGTGGTTTTCTGGGCAAGGGGTGGGGTCGGGATGTGAATATCCAGTGAGATTAGTTTATGGTCTGATCTTACCAGTGAGGGATACACTTCTGGTCTGGAGCATAGAGTCCCCATGTTGGTGATGATCAGGTCCAGTATGTTTTCCCCTCTTGTGGGAGTGGTAACAAGTTGTTCCATAGCATTTGATTTTATAAATTCTAGGAACCTTTGGGCTAGGGTGTTAGAGCTAGAGTAATGCTCCCAGT
The DNA here is from genome assembly GCF_019279795.1 of Protopterus annectens. NCBI lineage: Eukaryota > Metazoa > Chordata > Ceratodontiformes > Protopteridae > Protopterus > Protopterus annectens. The sequence continues at coordinate 1,969,467,053 of NC_056741.1, forward strand.
CTATGTTTGGGTAGTTGAAGTCGCCCAATATAATGGTGTTTGGAGAGACCTTCATATTTTCCAGTGTTCTCAGGAAGGCTGAGTGGGGTTCCTGGGTTTGGGAGGGTGGTCTGTAGCAGGCTATAAACTGGAAGGCAGTTTTACCCACTGTTAGTTGCACATGGATAGTCTCTGATGCTTCGTACTGTGCCACCAACCTGGAGGTGAGGTTATCTTTGACAAATATTGATACTCCCCCTCCTTTTGTGGTTTGGTCCAAGTTTTGGGGCCGAAAAGCATGGTATGAGGTATAACCTGGTAGTGCTGGGGTGCTCTGGGGAGCCTTGAACCAGGTTTCTGTTACTGCACAGATATCGATGTTCTCCATGCTAAGGAGAGTTTCGAGTGCGTGAATCTTGAGGTTTAGACTTCTGGCGTTGAGTAGCATTACTCTTAGTTTCTTATCCCTTGTGATACCTATGGAGGTGGGTTTGTCTTTTGAGCCTTGCCTAAAAAAGGCACTATGGGGGTAGCAAGAGCCTTTGCCAATATCCGAAAGCCCAGGGGTGACAGGTGCAAGCTGTCCCTAGCGAAGCATCGTGGCTTGTCGAGCATGTCATCCCAGGCTGACAGGCATTGGATCCCCTTTGAATGACACCAATACTTAAGCCAATTGTTGAAATTGATCATCTTGTCTTCATATTGTGGCATCCTTCTTGGTGAGGGTAAGATGCTACTCAAGGTCAGGGTCATACCAGCCTGGGCTACATGCTCAGAGAGCTCCTCTATGTCTCTTTTCATGTAGTCCAGGGAGGTCCGTCTCAGGTCATTCACACCAGCATGGACAATGACTGAGTCATATTTGTACTTGCCTTGGAGTGACCTGAGTGCTTGTGTTATGTGGCGGATCCTAGCGCTCGACAGGCAGCTCACCGTGACCTTCTCCTTGTTCAGCCTGGTGAGCGGGACGTCAGTGTACCTGACGATAGAGTCACCTATTACAAGTGTATCAGGTGTGTTGTTTAGCCTTAAGGGCTGTGACTGTTCGGCACACTGGCTTTGTGAGCTATGTGTTGCATGTGTTTTGTTTTGGGGTAGCGCTTGCTTGGGTGTCTGCTTTGGAGGTCTCTGCTGCTTAGGCAGATTTTTATTTAGAGCCTCCGAGTATGTTTTTGTGTGTTTATGTGTTTGGTTTGCTGTCGTGGTAGGTCTATGTGAGACTGGAATTGTAGTGTGTGTGGTTTCCTTCTCCTCCTGACTGGTTACGCCAGTACTGAGTTGAGAGAGCTTAGCCTCCAGTTTGGCTATATGGTTGCATCTCTCCCATGTGTTGGAATTTGTTGGGAGGAGGAGAGGGTTGTCTGTGTACATGAGGCAGTTGTAACATTGCCTCAAGATTCCCAGATTCACCAGCTGGACCGGAGAGGAGATTGACAACTGACCTTTGGACATGCTAGAATAGTATTTGGAATTCCTTTATAATTGAAAAAAAGGGCCAACGGGGAACAAGGTACTCAAGGGGAGTTTGTGAGGGTGTAGTGCTTTTAATTTTTTAGTGCTAACTTATATAATTGCTTTAGTGAGCAAGTGCCAGGTAATTTAAATGCAATGTGTTACAGGTAACTTAAATGCAAAAATGACAAACAGTAACTTTCAAGTGAAACAAGGAAATAAGTACAGTAAGCAATGCAGATATCACTAGGGATCCACAGAAGCGCTGAAAAGCCACGTTTTAGGTGGAATTAGCGTTTCAGGGAAATAAGCAAACAAACAACAAGCATACAAACAAAGCTAGATTCAGCAGGCCTGGATCTAGTTTATGCTACAGCAAACAAGGTGTACCAATTTCAGTAAGAAACAGTTCAAATATGCAGGCACTATAAACCTTTAACCAGAAATTCCCAGTTCAGAAGGGCAGAGTCCAGCCTCTCCTCACACAAGAGTGCAGACCACGAACCTTCTTAATGTAAAATAACTGGCCTGAAGCCCAAGTGCTTAAACCAGAACTAATACACTTTTAGAATAACAGACACTGAGCCCTCAATCAGCAGTTCCCAACTTAGAAGGATGTAAGCTAGCTGTCCTGCCACCACAGTGCAGGCCACAAACCTTCCTAATATAAAACAACTGGTCTGAAGCCCAAGTGCTTAATCCAAAAGACTTAGAATGATAGCTACACTTTAATCAAGTTACTACCAAGCAGTAATAAATACAATTGAATACTTTAAAGAATACCTGGATTAGTGCTCAAGTTATATAAACAAAGCTAGATTCAGCAGGCCTGGATCTAGTCTATGCTACAGCAAACAAGGTGTACCAATTTCAGTAAGAATCAGTTCAAATATGCAGGCACTATAAGCCTTTAACCAGAAATTCCCAGCTCAGAAGGGCAGAGTCCAGCCTCTCCTCCCACAAGAGTGCAGACCACGAACCTTCTTAATGTAAAATAACTGGCCTGAAGCCCAAGTGCTTAAACCAGAACTAATACACTTTAAGAATAACAGACACTGAGCCCTCAATCAGCAGTTCCCAACTTAGAAGGATGTAAGCTAGCTGTCCTGCCACCACAGTGCAGGCCACAAACCTTCCTAATATAAAACAACTGGTCTGAAGCCCAAGTGCTTAATCCAAAAGACTTCGAATGATAGCTACACTTTAATCAAGTTACTACCAAGCAGTAATAAATACAATTGAATACTTTAAAGAATACCTGGATTAGTGCTCAAGTTATACAAACAAAGCTAGATTCAGCAGGCCTGGATCTAGTCTATGCTACAGCAAACAAGGTGTACCAATTTCAGTAAGAATCAGTTCAAATATGCAGGCACTATAAGCCTTTAACCAGAAATTCCCAGCTCAGAAGGGCAGAGTCCAGCCTCTCCTCCCACAAGAGTGCAGACCATGAACCCTCTTAATGTAAAATAACTGGCCTGAAGCCCAAGTGCTTAAACCAGAATTAATACACTTTTAGAATAACAGACACTGAGCCCTCAATCAGCAGTTCCCAACTTAGAATGATGTAAGCTACCTGTTCTGCCACTACAGTGCAGACCACAAACCTTCTTAATGTAAAACAACTGGTCTGAAGCCCAAGTGCTTAAACTAAAAGGCTTAGAATGAGTTACACCAAGCAGTAATAAATACAATTGAGTACTTTTAAGATGACGCAAAAGCAAAATAAAGTAGGAAGAAACACAAATACAGTAAAAGCAGATAACATTTTTTTTTTCCACAACTGAACTTCTTAGGTAACAGAAGGTTGAAACCTGAGACAGCTTTTAAGAAAGAAATCTCAAAAGAACCAATGAGGTGCTTAGTCTAAGCTGTAGTCCAGGTGACCTCAGTCAGCCAATGACCTCAAACAATTCTCTCTCACTGAAATGCCTGATGGCTTTGGCTAAACCAAGATGTCCCTGAATATGTGCTCAGACACACAGCCTCCACAAACACTAGGCCCAAATACAAGCCTGAATATGGAAATGCTACAAATATCCTCACTACTTAGAACAAACTGCAGACATTTTTCTCACAGCTGAAAAGCAGCAGTGAGCCTTTAAATGAAAGTTTTAAACAGCTAAAGGAGCCTCTAGAAAAAGAGTTTAACTGCAACAAGTTATCAGAAGCAAACAACCCAACAGATGCTTAATAAAAGTGGACAATTTCCAGTTAATACCTCACACACAGTGAAACTAGCTAGAAAAATACACAGTACACGAAGTGCTATAAATAACAAAGAAATAAAGAACAAAATAAACAAAAAACAGGATACTTAATGTTATATATTATAGCTCCAAGTTTCCTCAGTGTCCTTCCTTCGATTAGCTCAGTGTGAAATTGTAAAAAGTTATTTTGTTAAACATGCTATGAGTACGTAATTTTGTTTCCTCCCACCAGCTCATTACAAGATTTGCAAAAGATGGGGTTATCCTGGCCCTCATAGCAACACCACATCTTTCCTTGTAATATTTGTTGTTAAAATAAAAAAAAATATTGTCTAACATTAGCTCAATGACTGTACATATTAGATTGATATAACTATTAGAAAAGTCTGTAAACTTCCCCAAATAGTCTCTAATTTAAAGCTGTATCTTGCAAAATACTAGTATACAGAGAGACTACATCTAAAGTAAGCATAACAAATCTAACAGTGTCCAAGAATCCCTTAAAAAGAACTTGGATTTTTGTACAACTGGGTGTAAAACTGAATCTAAATACACTGAAATTCAGATTCAGTGTATAGCAAGATTATATGAAGAGTACCAATCTTTTTTCTATTTTTAATTTTTCCAAGGCTTTTGGGTTTCTAATACTGTGATGGGAATGGACCCTATTCCTAAGTTAAAGTATTGTTGCAATCTTTGATTTTAGCCAAAAGTGCTCTTTGAAGCACTTGCAATGTTTCCAGAACTGACACCTTCTGCAATTCATATGGAGTTACATGTATTGGTAACATATCTAAATATGAGACCCATACCAACTACCTATATAAATGCATACACATAAAAATGTATAAAAACATAAATTTATAAAAATATGTTTTTGTACTTTACTATTTAATTGCATACACTTGCATTATTTTACACTTGACTGAAAATATTTTATTGAGTGATTGTTCTTAATTGTTGCTGGTTCATGATCGGATAGAATGAATTTAAAATACAGGAAATGTAATGAGTCTTTGTCTGATGAAGCAGCTTTGGCTGCGAAAGTGCTCACCTTTTTACTACTGGAATAAACTTTGTGTATGATTTTATCAGCTGTGGTCTGACCTCCACTCTTGCTTTACTACATTTTAGTATATACTGATACAAATCCTATAGAAAATAAATAGTTTACACCAACCAATACAATGGAATTACTATAAAATGGAAAGGGTCCACATTTGTATTTCTTACATAAAGAGTCAAACTACAGGAAAAAATATATACATATCATCATTGCATACGTAACCAAATCAATAATGCTGAGGAGTTGAAAATATATAACTCATTCTATACTTGATCAAAGTTCATACATATAAGTGAATGATAGAGTAAATCTTACTAAGCCAAAAAATGTGTGCAAAGATCCTATACTAGAAAATAACAGAAATAATAATTTTTTCATGACATTGTGGATCACATAAGTCTATACTAGATAGGCGTAATCTAACTTTATTGATTGCTAATGTATGTAGCATAAATGAAAGCAGTATTGATAGTTCAGGATTTGTTAAAATGAGATGATACTTGTGTCAATGTCCTAACAAAACAGTGACTGAAAAATGAAAACAAGATACTGACAATAATCGGATACAAGGCCAACTTTTGAAACAAAAATAAACATCTAGGCATAGGAAAGTTGAGTATAACTTTTGTATAACATAAAAATGAAAGTAAGTAACAGTTATCTCACATCAATATGTGGGATAAACAGATTACCCAAGGTTAATAAATGTGAATTTGAAGAAATTGTTTACTTTATCTGTTTCATGAACAGACAAACCAAGCTTCTAACAAGTGGTGGGCTTGTTATAATGGTTAAGGTCTTCACCTCTTACAACGAATAATGGAAATTACAATCTATTTTCTTTTTTCTTAATGTAAGTAGTAACCTTTCAGAGTAAAATGTGACAATCTAATAAACCAGTTTAATAAAGATTCCATACTGGGACTTCATCTGTTCAGTCTCTACTTGATAGACATGACTATTCTCCTTGATGTCTCTTATTGCCTGTATGTTCCAGTAATAATGCAAAGTGTTTTTTTTCATTTGTGACACTTTTTATCTTTTTCCCTAGTGATAGTAGGAAACACTATGGAGATATGGGTGTTCTTGCTCCAAGCTTAATTTACATCTGATTTTCTGAGTGACTGTGGCTTTCAAGTGGGACATTTAAATTGTGTTATGCTTTCTGTTACATTTCCTTGCTACTCACTACTATTAGAGTGGCCAGTTCTAACTGGAATTCACTTTGTTTCATAACAAAGACAGCAGATAAATGTTTTACTTAATCCCATTTCATGTGTGTGGTTTTAACTTGCATTTATTTCTAATTCATTGATACTGCTTATTGCACTAGAGATTTGTTCGTTTGAGACAATTTTGAATTGCTTTCTAGCAAGAATGGGACATTTACTGGTGTTCCGGTCACTGCTTGCTACAGGCTTATAAGCCTTGTTTCATACTGGCTGTGACTTTAAGTGCAGCTTTTACTTTGAGCTGCAGTTCAGGACCTGATGCTCTATTTGATCGGGCTGCTTTGTGTTGCATTTCCTTTCTTTACACTGCTACTGCATAGCCCTATTACAACCAGATTTTATCTTGCTACCAGTCCCAAAAGCATCAGGGAAGTGTTTTATTTAATCCAATCCCATCTGTGTTCTTTTAAGATGCATTAACTGCTAATTTGTTGACACTGTTTATTGTGCCAGAGTTTTGTTCATCTGGACCATGCTTTGTTTTTTTTTTTTGTTATTTTTTAGTGAGAGTAGGAAATGAATATTCTGGGGAATTCAACTTGATCAAAGTTTAATTTGTGTCTGTGTTTCTCACTGGCTGTGATTTTTAAATTCAGTTTTTAAATTGCGCAGCATAACTGACCTGTCACTCTGGATGGCCTGCTCTGCACAGCAGTTCCTTGTTACACACTGCTACTTGATTAAGCAGTTCTAACCAGATTTTATCTTGCTGCACTATCAACATCAGAGGGGTGTGCTACACTGTATACATAGAATTGGTTTAAAGTGTTTATAACTGTTATCTAAAATTCCCTCCATTCATCTTGTCCCTCACTTTGTCTGCACTGTTGCGAAAGGTTGCTTCATATAGCACAACTTGGCTGTAAGTTGTGCTGACCTGCATGCAGGTGCTGATGTTTATGTACAAGAACTCCTTCTTGCTCTCATCTTGGTTACACTGTCTAGTGTGCTACTGCTGTTGTTGTTTGTTTATAAAAATGTTTATTGCACACAGGTCAGTTGCTCAAATTGCTGCTCCCAGACTAGATCATAGCTATCTACAAATAAAAATACATTTTTACTGGTGATCTCAACAATCCATCATTTAACTGGGTCACCTGTTCCACAAATGTTAGGAGCACCCAAAGATTTCTAGACATAGTAAATGCTAACTCCCTTGTACAAATAGTCAACCAGCCCATAAGGGGTTGAAACCCTCCTGACCTCAACCCTATTAACATCACCCTTCCTTCCTTTACCTCTGTAGTCTTCTCACTGCTAGTTAAATCCAGTCACAAGTTAGTAATCTTCTGCATTAGGTCATCTAAATCCTTCAGAATGAACTACTCTGTATTCAAGGACTTTAAGTAAGACAAACTTATTAAATCTGTATAATGAGCTGTCAGAATACAACTGCAGGATTTCCAAACCCTGTGTGGCCTCACCTATCACTTATGTCAATTAATTTTATCCTCATCTAATAAACAGCACAGCCATATGGTCTCAATAAGAACCAAAACATATTAAGAAACATAAAAATAAACTACCTTGGTGGATTGCAGCATTAGTAAACTCTTAAGAAGGAAAAGATAGTTTAGGCCTACAATATCAACTCACATTAAATATTATAAAAAAGATCAGTAAAACTCTGAATGTTATCTTAAGGAAAAAAATGCAGACGACCAACTAAAATTAGCATCCAAAGCCAAGGACCATTACAAATACTTTAACTAAATTATATGATTAAGAAATGGCACACAACAATGTTTTGAATTTAAGTATAATGATATTACCAACTTTGATCCTTAAAGATATTGTTAATATATTTGCAGGTAAATATAGTGACAGAAATTCCAGAGTCCCTTCCTCTCACTAAGATTATTGTGGAAAATGCCGTAATTGCTCTCTCTAAATCTAAAATTATCATTTCTATGACCCCTAACAATATTCCTGGTACCTTAAATAACAGCACTAAAAAACTCTCTGTGAAGCCTTCCTTAAACTGTTTAATCTAAGCATATCATCAGGGTACATTCCTGTGGTATGGAAAATGGTTATAGTTATGTCACTTCATAAAGAGAATAAGAGAATATCATCTCAGATCCTGAGAGTTATAGACCATCAGCCTAACAAACCTAATTTGCAAAGCCATGGAATGTATTATATCTGATTTCATAAGCTCTGATATAAAATATTTTATTTTTCTTGACTGGCAAAAGTATGGCATTGTCAAAGAAGATCATGATACTTAATTTGGTAAGCAGTCACACTGCTCATACAGCATACCTGGATCTTACCAAGGTCTTTTGACACTATTCCCCATGCTAGATTTGTAAATAGGATAAATTGCCTAAATGTAGACCTTATGTTATAAGCAGGAAAGGAATCTGGTAATCAGATATAACTCCTATAATTACAGTAGCTGGTGCCTCCTCAGAAAGCAAAAACTAGCTACTGGCATAACTGAGGGCTCAGTACTAGGACCACACTTTTGTTATCTACTTCTCTGATCTCCAAACCACTAACACAGACATATGGTTAGTTAAAGTTACTGATGACTGGAAGCTGGGTGTTGTTGTTTCCTCAGCATCCAATGATGTGTTACTACAGCAAGGGCTAAACCACATAAATCAATGGTAGTTTACAAACAGGTTTAAATGAAATGCAAATAAATGCAACATTGGCACCTTTGGAAAACAAATCTTGACAGTAGCTTACAATATAGATTGCACCCCACTCTAGAACAATAAGTTCATCAGTGACCCCAACATCTTCATAGACAACTCCCTAATTCCTACCCGGTGCCACCACATAGCAAAAATAAACTAAATGTCTTTCTTTCATTTGATAAAGTAACTTACCATTGCTTTGCACTCATCCCTTATCCCACCAATTATAGAATATAGATTATATTCTTTTAATGTGTATCTGTTGAAATACAATTTACAGCTAGAATACCCCCTAGAGATTTCTAAATAAAAAGATCATAGGATTAAAGACCCCCATTTAACAAGACAGACTTGAGGTGATGTCCATGAATGCTGGCTCTTGTAGACTACTGAGTGGGGATTTGTGTCACACATTCTGTGTTGTTAAAGGAAAACTCTACCCCAGAACTAACAAATCTGTTTTTTTACACTCTATTTTTGTTTTCTGACCTATTTTAACAACTCAAAATCATTCTAAGTGATGTATTTGTAATTGTAGTCTGTTTTCCATAATATGGCTACCAGTGGGGCTCACTGTATCAACGTGATCTTGTTCTTCCTCAACCCTTTCTCTTTCCCATTATGCTTTGTATGACTCATGCCAGACATAAGGAAGTAACTGTGAATTTCCATGCCATTGACATAACATATAATGGGATTTGTGTGAGTCACTGTCATCTTCTATACCTTCTGTAAAACGACTGCTTCTTTTCTGTCTCTAATCACCCTCATTTATGTTTGACTCAGAGCTTGTTTTACACTATGCTTGGAAGTTATCCAGCTACAGCTAGAAAAGTAGCTAAATTGCAGGCCTTTGTTCAAGGTTTGCTTTTGTAGTCCAAGAAGAATTGACAGTCCCCTTTCCCCCACACACTACTGCAGAGGTGTTAAAATTGTCACTGCACTGAAAGACCATTGCAGAATCAACTGCAATTGACAACTCATAATGGAAAAGAAGGGACTTCCAATATAAGTCTCTTCCCTCTGCCTGCAGAAGGAAGATCCATTTATTTATTTAAATAGTTTCATTATTTTTTTTGGTTGCAAGTAGCAGAAACTGCTTAATTATTTTGGTTTGTTTTATTATTAGTAACAATGAATTTACCCCTTACTCTATCTACAACACAATATTACCTTAACTTAGGTTTGCATAACTATTTCTTTCTGAGGAACATCTATCTTGTGGCATGTTTTTTCTGTAATTTCCTGAGATTCTAGTAATTTTCAATTTGTTAAATTACAGCAAAACACTAATATGACAAACCTGACTCTACAATAGTAAAAGAATGTACTGACAATTATCTCTATTCTACAGTCCATGCAGTGCAAATAACAATATAAGCAACAAAAAATGCACAAAGACAAGAGTGCCTCAAATAGAAATTACTGATGGTAGGGGAAGGAATAGAGAATTGCTTAATAGTTTGCTGTTGAATTTGAGAATTGCACAATAAGTTCAAAAAGAATGCATTAGTTATATGACTAATGCAAGTGATATAGAATTTCCAAAAATATTCAGCAACCACTCCCCCCCAAAAAAAAATTGTTGCATTGCATGGACTCTGGGATACACATAATTGTCAGTACATTCTTAAGTTACAATAATGTTGTGTTATAGATATAGTAAGGAGCAAATCAGTTAATGGCAATAAAACAAACCAACATAATCAAGCAGTTTCTGCTACATGCAACCAGAAAAAATAAGGAAGCTATTAAAATAAATAAATAGATCTTCCTACTGCAGGCAGAGGGGAAGGGATGTATATTGGAAGTCCCTTCTTTTCCATTATGAGCTGTCAGTTGCACTTGATTCTGCAAAGGCCTCTCAGTGCAGTGACAGTTTTAACACCTCTGCAGTAGTGTGGGGGAGGGGGCTGTCAATTCCTCTTGGACTACAAAAGAAAACCCTGAACAAAGGCCTGAAGTTTAGCTATTTTTCTGGCTGTAGCTGGATAACTTCTAAGTATAGTATAAAACAAGCTCTGAGCTAAACATAAATGAGGGTGATTAGAGGCAGAAAAGAAGCAGTCCTTTTACAAATGGTATAGAAGATGACTGTGACTCACACAAATCCCCTTATATGTCAATGGCATGGGAATTCATAGTTACTTCCTTATGTCTGGCATGAGTCATACAAAGCATTATGAGAAAGAGAATGGGTTGAAGAAGAACAATATCACATTGCTACATCAAGCCCTGTTGGTAGCCATGTTGTGGAAAACAAGCTAAAATTACATATAAAACACTTAGAGTGATTTTGAGGTGTTAAAATAGTTTAAGAAACAAAGACAGAGTGAAAAAAATTGATTTTGTTTTTTAGTTCTAGGGTGGAGTTTTCCTTTAAGGACCTAACCCTCCTTGATTTGTTAAACCTCCAAAAAACAATTGGCTCCACAAACTCTTAAAGGATTGACTCTCCATCAACTAGTAAAACATGCTAGAAGACCAGATGTATTACTTACTGTTTACCCCATTTCTAAAATAATTTTTGGTTATGTACAAAACAGAATGATACTTTTAACTTCCTTTAAGGCAAACCTCAGTGTTTGGATTGGAGCTTATAAATTCATTCTAGGCCTAATCTGCTTTTGCCCTCCTGGAGGCAGGATGTACCCTAAGAGTGTGGGTATTGACAAGGTGATTATGGTCCATGGACTGATTCTGTCTGACAAACTCTATAAATCTGTTAAACTATGAACGTGGGAATTTAAACATAGGTAAAATAATAGCAGAAGATCATGCCATCTTGCAAAATGTTTAGAAAACTTGAAGACTGGGGCTATGATTGCAAAAAGAAAAAGACAAAACAAAACAAAATATATTTCTTTTGTCAAGAAAAGTTGCTGAATCCACTGAAACATACTTGGGTATAGCTTTTGCTAAAAATGTACATTTCCAATCTCACATTGTTAACATTGTGAAGGAATTCCATAGGTTAACTGGATGTATCCAAAATTATATTAAAATGACAAGTTCTAATATAATAAAGACCATCTTTTGCAGTTGTATTAGAACTTTCTTGTGGTCTCTCTGTTTCAAAAAATATTTACATAAACTTAAAGGAGTACAGAGGAGGTACACAAAACTAATATTAGAACTTGAGTGTCTAACCTAAAGAAGATAAACTTATACTCCTTGGTCTGTTCTCTATCTATAAAATACAGATGCAAGAAGGGAGCCCTTATGTTAGTCTACAGAGCCACAGAGGATGATTTTTTGTGTGAATGTCTTCGGGTTTGTTGAAGAGAATGTACACAAGGCAAGCTATACAAACAGGACCATAAAGCAGTTCTCAGAAAGGGTAGTTGGAAGCTAAAATGCTGTTCAACATACTACTGGAGAATATGATGAGTTATTATCATTTAGGAAGGCATTAGACAAACACACTCTGGTGTCACTTTTTAACAGGTCTTCGTTTGTCATGTGGGCCATTGTTGCCTAGCTTGATTTACTGTTATATTGTATAACAGTGAAGAAATTCAAAAATATAAGAGATAAGCATATAATAGAAATGTAATGGAGAGAGGAGGAGTTGATGGATGAACAGAGCTATCAATCATGTAAAGTCATCATTAATAATGTACATGTGGGAATACAGATGAAGTAGCTTTAACAGTGCTTATGTGTTACTGAGGAGCCCTCCAACTTAGGGGCAGCTGCTAATGCTTTTAACTTAACCTGCTGTTGTCACACTGAATACAGTAAAGCTACTGGGATATGCCTTTAAGGGCATTTCTAAAGTTCTTTCTGTATCATTGTGTGATCACTAGCCAGTGTAGAAAACATTGCTTTTTTAGGGAAAATGCGCATATCTTTCATTATGTCTTGATGAAGGGTCTGCAAATATCTTTACACATGTTTTGAATGTAACAGGGTTCTTTATAATTGGATCATATATGCATCTGTTATAAGACTTACACTTGAAAGGTTTATTTATCCTGTAATGGCTCAGACTACATGAAATTGCCCATTATCTTTACTGATACAAAAAGTCAGTCAGTGATTTGTCTAAATAGTCTATACACTAAATGTTGTTTTCTTTGCAAAAAGCTTGAGCTTGCTGCTTGAAATTCAGTGGGTAAAAGCAAATATATATTTTTCCTAGCTGATAACCTCATATTAAGCTCTGATTTCAATGTTTGTTTCAGCTGCTGAACAAAGGCTCTGAGCATTATTCATACCCATGTACCCCCACAGCAGTTCTACCACGCAGTGCCTTCTGGCATCATATCACTGGAAACCAGAGCAGTTCACCCAGCTGTAATGGTAAGAAAAATATGTGTTTAAATGTCTGCTAGTGTAAAAATGCACATGTCTCCTCTGTCCATAACCAGCATCTTGGAAATGATTCTAGCAGTTATCTGTTAAATGAAATTGAAGATGCAAATTCTTTCTAAGGCGTTAATTCTTGCAAATGTATTTTACATAAAAGTTAACTGTTTGTATGCTGTTCTAGGATCCTTAGTTCATTCCTGAGCTTGGTAGTGCATTGTATTTTTAACTGTATAAAGATATAGCATAGCCTTTCTGGATTTTGCTGTTTAAGTGATCAGATTTGTCACCAGGCTTGATTTTTTACATATTCACATCAAAATCATGAAAATGAACCCTCTGGATTTGTGAGTCCTTTAAAGGTAAGACATGTAATTTTAATATAACTAGATAAATGTTGAAATAATATTATTGGTACCACCTATACAACGATACTAAAAGAGCTGTTATAAGCATAGTGAACATTGTTATTTAGGCTCCAAGACATAGGAATGTCAAACCATGATAATCCAAACTCCAAAGGCAGAAATGGGTCGGGAGGAATTCACTTTCTGCCTTGTATTTCATATTTAAACCATTTCATCACTAATTTTTAAGAACACATTACAGAAGTTAAGCAATTAGTTTAGTAAGAAGACTTAAATCTTACTCGGTGGACTTTGCATTTACAGGGTACTGGCAGATATCATTTGACTGAAACTTTTGTTAAGTGGGCTTTCATATCATGCCAAGAATTTTAACGCAATGACTGGAACATAGTAATTGCTCTTAGTTATATAACATATTTTAAGTGAGGTAAAGTAACTTGTTTTGCTTTTGGTTGTTAAGAATAAATGTACCATGAAGAGACTTATGAGTAAGTCAGCACTGGATGTATGAAGTATAACTGTTATTTTTGAACAATTTTATAATAAATGTACCTACCTCTTGCATTTCACTTTTGAGGTGAATTCAGTTTATTACATTTTGATAACAGTAAGGCACTTTTAACACATGAAGGACACTAATTACTCTGCAAAACTGAGAAATATAGCTTGTCACAGTAAGATTTATGTGTAAGAACCTTCTATAACAAGCTCATAGTGGGTGGAATGCCATTATTGCTTTCTGTAACTGGGAAAAAGATAAATTTGTTAAGCATGGCCCTAATGTGAGACACGATTGTTTAACAAAAGCTTGTTAAGCATAGCTAAACGTTGTTGAGACTAGTTCTTACGCTAGGGCTTACCAGCCACCTAGCACAAAACAGCAGTAGAAGGTAAAACAGGTGTTAATAGCTATTAGAAGTTGACAGTTGTATGGCAGAACAAAGTGTTTAACAGCTTTTAAAATCTGTAATTCTTCTGAAGGACACTTCGTTTCTACATGCTGTCTGTCTGACAATATTAAATGCATTAACTGTTTTCAATAGCTGTGAAAGCTGGTAAGACACTTTACACTCCTAGACTTTTTGTGTTACCATTAGCACACAGAACAGAAAAAGCTTCATGTACTACAAAGAACTATGATCAGGCCACCGATCATAACCCTTCATTATGAGTTTTTGACACAGATGCCAAGATCCACATCTCAAAGCTCACACTCAAAGTAAGATTCTCTGTATCCATGTCTAGAATACAAAATAAATTGCTCATGATCCTAGACCCAGTCATAATCCTGTATAGTATATCAATGCTCTTACATAAACACATTGTTATTAATGCCTCACACTACTTCACAGATGGCAGCCACCACAGAACTGCATCAGGAACCCTCTGGCAGCATAGAAAGCCATTTAGACACTTTGCCCTACTGTATTTTATTTTTCTTGTTGTTTATGCGGCAGGTCAAAGTGCCTAACACCTTTTAACATTTTTGGTAGATTAGAGATGCACTTTGCTTCTGCCCACCCCCCCCCCCCAACTACCAACTATATAACTGCTTCTTAAAACCTGCTGTCTCAGAAACTTTAATGTATTCTGTCAGACTGCTTCATATCCTAGAGCTTTTTCAGAACACAGTGTGTTATTTTGCTTGTTCATACTACAGTATAGTCTATGCATCTATGAACATAGAAATATAGGAGCAATACTAGGCAATCGATCACAGGGACCATAAAAGGCCTTTCCATATTCACCTTTAAGTAGACACAATTAAAAGTTCTTGCCTCCCTTTATGAGTACTTAATAGTGTCCACTTTCCAACTCAAGCAAGCAAGGCTGTACATGATAACCTATGTGTAAATTTATGCCTGCCAATCCAATCATCAAAACTAGTCGTAAGGGCAGGCAAACTTGACCTGTAGTGGTAACTTATTCCATAGGCTGGGAATACACTGAGTTAAGACATTATCCATCCTGTAAGTCTTGTTTATTTTTCAATGTAAATTTAGGTCCATACTACATGCGTTTGTAGAGCCACTGGTTTTGTCAAGAAATAGGAGGTCAGATAGGATTAGGTCTTTCATAGTTCGAAAAGCGAGACACAGATCACTTTGGAACAGATGTTAGACTACTGAGTATTAGGAAAGTTGCGCCAGTCTATCTGGATGATTAGATTAATTTAAGGTCTTTCTTTATTTATTTTTGGATAAAAATTGCAGGGGCCTTTGCATGTGTGTGATATGCATGTATTTGTAGTTACCAAAGGAGGCATTTTATTTAATGATGGTTCTCAACCAAGTCAGTTTCGATTTGTTAAAGGCAGATTCTCCTTCTTAACCTATAAAGCAATGGGTGAGAAAATCAATACACACCGCATATCTAGACCTTGCAAAGGTATTCAGTACCACCCCATCCTTGGGTATTGTAGACAAACTATCTCAGCTAAATGTCGATCCATGTGTAACTCTTTGGACAGCACATTGGCTCACAAGCAGAACTCAGGAAATTAGGGTGGGCAGCTCTGCCACCTCCAAAAGACTTGCCACTACTGGTATACCTCAGGGGTTCAGTCCTTGGGCCACTCCTCTTTGTCATTTACTTCTCATAGGTCAAAGCTACTGTTAAGGGTTTATGGGTGACTGAGATTACAGATGATTGTAAAGTTGGTGCCATCATAAACTCCTCAGAGGACACCAAGATGCTTCAAGAGGGCCTTTCCTAAACCAATATCTTCTGTCAATGTCATGGACTAAAATTGAATGCTAAGAAATGTATAATAATATCCTTCAGCAAGGAAGTTTGTTGTAACTATCACATTAACAGTGCACCCCTAAGAAATGATCCAGCAATTAGGGACCTGGGAAACTCTGTAGAGAATGAATTGTCATTTGATCACCATGTCTCCACTATTGTAAGAATTTTTTTTTTTGTTGCTCAGCTTATTACTAGGCTGTAGTGTCCAGCTACAGGAATGTGATCATTCCAGTTTATTCCACACTCATCAGGCTGATTATTGAGTATAATGCCCCCTTCATTATGTACCTGTCTAAACATTTGACACAAAGTGAATGCCCATAACGCTTTCTTACTAAGAAAATCAAGGACCTAAATCATAAAAGTTATGCAGACCATCTCAAAGGCTTGTCCCTTTTCTAAGTGCCATAGAAGCTACTGAGGGGTGATCTTTGCCTCACATGCAGAGCTTCAGCAGACTATCCTTTCAGACCTACCGCACGTTTGCAAGTCCAGTGGTGGCATAAACACCAGCTCAAGAGAGCTAAATCTCTTTTGCAATATAAATAGAATGTTAGATGTATAGATATGTATCAAAGAGAATACTACTTTGTTATCATCTTCCCCGCAGCATAAAGCAAAATACTTCTCTTACACTATTCAGATGTAATCTGGATGAATGGATGGATGGTTAACCATAAATTCACTCCTGGTTTAACACCCTTATCCCCTATGGATAGTGGCAACATGTAAATGTTCTGCTTCCCTCTGGGTTATTCTTACTTAAAATACAAGGGCTAAAAACTTCATGGGAATGTTTGGCTAGGCCTCTAAAGATCCTCATGGATCAATAGCCTAGTAAGTACCTGTGAACCTGTAAGGGAAGAGTACAGCGGTAAGATTACTTCTTTGGTTCCTGAAGATATTCCCTTGGGAAATAACTGGGGCAGATAGAAGGGTTTCCTGAATGTGGTAGAAACATGATTATTGAAAGAGAGAGTTGTCCACATAAGTACCCAGGCCTCTTATGACCTTATCTGTTTGAAGAAGAGTACTATTTATAATGTATGAGGTGGAAACATGTTTTTGTCAAACATTATTATTATTCTGCACTTTTCTGCATGTATCTTGAGATCGTTTTCAGTACATCAGGTGTATATATATATATTTATATATATATATATATATATATATATATATATATATATATATATATATATATATATACCAGCCCTTTTTGGAGTAGTTTAGTTATCAAAGAATGAGTATATAACAGTGACCAACTTGCATTCATTAGCAAGCTTGGTCAACCACACTGCACGGACATTGGCTTGGTTGGATGTCTGTAAAATAAATGCCAATCAGGAGAGGGCCCAGAACTGATCACTGAAGTAAATGACTAGTTACGATTTTACATTCAGAGACTGTACTAGCAACTTTTATTACTTGAGATCTGCCGGATTGTTTGTTTGCAATCCAGCAGACGATGTAGGGGGTTACATGAAGTTTGTCTAACTTTTCACAAGTACCTACATGGGGGGTAGTGTCAAAAGCCTTTGCCAGGCCGTGATAAACATTGTGCACAGAATAACCTCTGTCTACAGCCTCTGTAACCTTTTCAGAGAAGTTTACTAAGTTTAAGAACCACCTAGGCACACCAAGGTGAACTCACACTGCACTTTATTCGTCAACACAAGCAGTGCATAACAGTTAAGTACTTTCATCCACAATGGGACTTCATTAGAACCGTTATTTCAATAATTAATTTTGTTGAAATAGCCAGTTAAAATCACTAATTGAACACATTTAAAGACACAGAACCACCACTGGAACAGATTAAAATAATGCATGGTTATAATATAAAATATCAGTCAATCAACCATTAATAAACCTAAAAAATACGCAATCATATAACAATCAAATAAAAAATTAAATAAATAATAATAAAAGTTATTCAATAATCCAAACTCTTCAAATTAAGTACTGGGGCAATTGAACAGGTTTTATTAATACCAGGATAAACTAGGGCATTTAACTTAAGTTGCCATAACAATTCTCTAACTAAAATATGATCTTCTATCACCCTGCCTCTTACATCCCTCTTCAATTGTTCTATAACAATATATCTAAAAGAATGGGAGGGACTACTTTTAATATGTCTGAGAAGGGCATTGGTTTCCTTATTCTTGATTATATCCCTCTCATGTTTATATATTCGATCTTTTACTTTCCTAATAGTTTTTCCTATGTAAAAAGCCGGGCAATTTTGGCAGCAAGCTGCATAAATACCCCAATTGGTGTCACAGTTGTATTTTTCTTTTACTCTGATGTTAAAATTGTTCAACTTAATAGTTTCCCCTACTAAAATATGTTGACACATTCTACATTGACCACATTTGGACATGCCCTTAGCATCTTTCTATTACACCCTTTAATATTAAATGGATTGCCCCTCTCCATCAAGTCCTTAAAACTAGTATTTCTTCTATAAACAATAACTGGTTGGCCCCCCAAAATTTTACTTAACTGAGGGTTGGATGAAATTATGAACCAGTTGTGTTTCAGAATGTTACCAATACTATAGGCATCCATTGAAAAAGTATATATATATATATATATATATATATGTGTGTGTGTGTGTGTGTGTGTGTGTGTGTGTGTGTATATATATATATATATATATATATATATATATATATATATATATATATATATATACTGAATATGCCAAAACCAATGGACAAGAACACAATGGACATAGTATGTATATCTAAGAATACTTTTACAAGGAGTGAGCTAGAGATTTTATCACTTGAGGGGTATGGCCATTCAGTTATCAATCTAGAAGCTTGGATGGACATGTTAGAGGCAGATATAAAAGTGGCCACAGATGTTTACTCATAGGTGCCAGCTGAACATTTAAGTTCAATGACTGTGATCCTTGGAACTATAGAATTACAAGTGTGAATGTGGGAATATTTACAAATTCCCAGACTGAAGTTTTCCAAGATATTCCATCTACTCTTAGTTGCAGCAACTTAGGATATATAAATATATGGGATATGGGCAATGAGTTTCCCCATACCAGCAAGTGTAGTGGGGGGAGGGTAAAACTGTTTAAAAAGTCTAAGAATGTGTTTCAGAATTTTTTGTTATTCTGTCTGAATCACACCTTTTTTCAACATGTCAGAACTTACATTATTACGTCTTGCACAACTGAAAGGGAGCCACATAGAAAAAAAACTAAAATACACAAGATATAATGTAAGATTTGAAAGGTTACAAATTGGAACATAATTTTAAAACAAAACTGTAGAATATTCTAAAACTGTAGAATATTCTTTGAGCACATTACAGCCCCTTCTTTTTTTCTCAAATATTTTTATTAAAATGTTTTACCATCAAAACAGTAAAGTATAACATTAGAATTATAAAAATAGCATGATTAATAGAACAACAACAAAATAAATATTAAAAAACACGAAAATAACTATTTACAAAGGTGTCTACCTGTAACACAAAAATTAAAAAAAAAACACAAAATCAAATTCTGACTATAATAATTTCACTATTAAAGATTGTTTTTCCAGCAGTTCACTGAATTTCAACCAAACATTGTATGAAGAGGTGACTCTGGATGTTCTTGTCTTGCTTGTGATAAATTCAAGTTGACATACTTTAGTTGCAATGTTTATGAATTCCTTCATAGATGGAGTAGGCTAAGTTTTCCAGGTTTTGCTAACGGGTTTCCTTGCTATTGTTTAGATACTCCATAAAAGAGGGTATTTTATTCTTGCAACACATATATGAATTGGTACATTTAATAAAATAAGAGATTTGGTTACCATAAACTTATCATTGAAGACAGCGTGTAAAAGATAATTTGTATTATACCAAAATGGCTTAAGCCTTATACAGTCACAATGCATATATTGCCAATCAGCTTTAACATTCAATTTACATCTCCAACAAACTACATCTTTTTATGTACATTAATTCATTTTTATGTGGTATAACAAAGACTCTTTCTGTGAACTTCCAAGAGAATATTCTCCACTTTAATGAGGAAGTATTTTGTTTTGATGATGCCAGTATTAATTTTTTATCAACTTCACTTGGAGAATTATTGTTAATAAGTGTAAAATAATCCCAATAACTTTCTCTATAGTATTTTCTTGAATCTTTAATCACTTTATATATCTTGGATAGAAATCCTTTCCCTATTATATTCTGGTGTATCAGAATAGTTATAAAAATCAACACATTTAGGGAAAGAGTTTCTCACTGTTGGTTGCATTAAATTAATTTTAAGTTCAACTGATTGTCTACAGTTTTGAATTTCTAATCACATATCTTTGTTTAAATCAAGCTTATCTATAATATGGTCACTAGTTTGTATTTTTACATTCTCCAGGAACTGATACCAATATATCAAACTTTTTTTCTTTAAATGTAATCATTGTTGTTAGATTGAAAGTATTAATATTATTTTGAGTGTAAGCTATAGTAATTAGTAGAGAAAACCACACTTTATATTCTGGGTTCTTATAAATATTTTTTTAAAGGAGATTAATATTGTGTTAATATAATAGGAATTAATTGGTTTATTTTTTATTTTCTGAGAAATAATATTTTAATAGCCATTGAAAATTATTAGCTAGTATTCTAGAATGTTATGATTTTATCAAATGATTAGATTTTAACCAAATGTTTCCTTGAATCTCTTTCCATTTGGCATTATAGTTATTGTTTAATCAAGAAATTTTTGTCTTGATAATTGATGATGATGAACCTCCAATACCACCTGATGTCCAGTCTGTAATGTGATGATTTAAACCAGCATAGGTTTATTGGGAAAACCAGAGAAATTTCAAGAACAAGGAATTATATTCTTTTATAGTACCTTTTGGGGGAGGGAGTGATAAATATTGCATTATATATAAAATTTTAAGTAGAATAATCATTTTAATCTAAGGAAGACTGTCTTCCATAGTGAAAAAATATATTCCATTTATTAAGAATATGTTACATGGAATTTAGATTATTATTATAATTACGAGCTGTTATACTTTTGATATTATCTGTTAAGGGTATCCCTGAGTAATTATATTTGTGTCTACTACTAAGTATTTAGAAAAAAACCTTATCCATTTGATTAATATTATAATTTATAAGTAATATTTTGGAATTATTTTAAATAAAATTAAGTCCTGATTTCTTCTGGAATATTTCTATTGCACTGAATACAGCAATTAGAGAAGATTTACAATCATTTAAAGTCAATGAGATATCATCTGCAAACAATTCTATCTTGGTGGTTAAATTATTGTTTATTTGTATGCCTTTAATGTGTAAATTTGATCTTATATAATTCGCAAATGGCCCCATAATGAAAGTAAAAAGCAGTGGTGACAGAGGGCAACCCTGCTTAGTACCTTTAGAGATTATGACTGATTCAGAAGCATATGTACCTATTTTGATGTAAGCAAAGGAATTTTCATAAAGAAGTTTAATATGTTGTAAGAAATTATTCGAAAAATTACATTCCTCCAACACTGATATAGATATTCTCAAATGACTGAGTCATATGCGCTATTAATATCAAAAATTACCCAAGTTAACTTATTTTTTTGTGTCATTAGCATATTCTATTAATGTTAATTTTTAATATCATAAGAGTTCCTATTTAATATAAAACCAGATTGATCATTATTTACCAAAGTAGGAAGAAATGATTTTATTCTATAAGCATAAACATCCATAAATATTTTATAATCTATATTTAATAAAGAGATTGGCCTATAAGAAGAGCATTTTGTTGAATCCTTGTCGGCCTTTAATATTGGAGATATAAGAGTATATTTCCAAAAAGGTGGAACCTTATCAATACCTTTAACTATTGAAAATACTTCCAGCAAAATACTTAAAGCATCTTTGGGTATAAGTTTGTAAAGTTCAGATATTATACCATCATTTCCAGGGGCTTTATTAGGTTTTAATTTATTAATTTGAGTTTTGAGCTCAGGCATTGAAATAGGCTTATCAATAATTTTCATCTGATCTTCTGATAATCTGTTTTTAGTGTAATTTTTGTAAATGTTTTAATTACATCCTGCATATCCATTGTTGATTTATATTGATTAAGGCTATTGAAGTGGGATCTAAATGCAGTACATATGTCTTCTATATCAGTAACTTTTTATTACTAGGAGAGTATATCTCTTTAATATGATTAGATTTTATGATTGCTTTTGTTTTAGTAGCTAATTTATGCATGGATTTTGGATTTATAGTATAATTAATTATTTTCATCTTTTCTAAATTCATTATAGTTTTATGTTGTAGAATTTCTAAATACTTACTATTCAATCTGTTAATCTCTTACAATAAGTTATTTTCCGATTTAAACTATCAAATTTTAACTTAACAATTTTATCTTTTAAATCTACTAATTCCTTGCCCCATTGCTTCCTCTTTAGAGTATACTATCTCATAATTTTACCAAATAAATATACTGTCAAAAAAGTCTATACAAATATTTCTGAGGCATTACCTATGTGGTTAATTTCAATAACAGACTGAATCTTTATTCAAAAAATTCTTGAATTATTTTATATTAGTTATATAGGCAGGAATCCTTTTAATGGAGATATTATTATTAAAATTCAACATGATGTAGAAAGAACGTTATTGCATTATGGTCTGGTAATAGGCAGGAGACTACTTTAACGCTACCTAACCTATTAGTAATATCATTTGAGATGTATACTCTATGTATTCTGGACTGTGTTCCATGCCTATGTGAGAAATGTTTAAAAAAGTGACTCTGACTTGAAAATTCATTAATATTCCTAATATTAAATAAACCTATAAATTCCATTAATGCTTTTGCTGAAGGAGGTTTCCTTCATTTATTACTAGTATTAGTGTCCTTATCATGTAATATACAATTAAAATCTCCTGCAAGGATAATGCCTTTTCTTGAAATTTGAATTATTTCTTCCAACTGATGTTTAACAGCATTTACTCCTATTCCAAGTATCCAATAAACAGTAATACAAGTATATAGTTTCCTTTTAATCTCTAGAGTCATGGAACAAAACATTCCCTTTTCATAATTATATGTGTTTAGGATTTTAGGTATTGGCATAGAATTCCTCCATAATATAGCCACCCCTCTTTTTCTAATTATAATGGGAACTAGTTAAAACAGGAACGAAAAAATGTATTAAGTCTGTCTATTTCTTCTTGTATTAAATGTGTTTCTTGTAAAAAATAATCTGGAAATTAAAAATCTTTAGAAATTTATTTAAGCTACCCCCTCATACAACCATTATTCAGTCCATTAACATTAATAGATATACAACTTAAGTAAGTCATGGTAGAAATATAAAAAAAAAAAAAATGTCTTCAAGACTTTGTACAGAAGTCATTACCAAACTACCTTTTCCATCAAGCCTGAGCTGCTTATTTATTAATATAAATTTAACAACTTTGTGATTATTAATTACATAGGTATTATTAATGAAAGTAGACACCAATAAAAGAAAAAAAAATGTCATTCTACGGGGATCCAGTATCTGCCTGGGATGACATGATCGACAGACCATGATGCTTTGTCAGAGGTGGCCTGTACCTGTCACCCTTGGGATTCCGGATACTGGCTAAGGCTCTTGCCACCCCTATACTGACTTTTTTAGACAAGGTTCAGTTGACAAATTCATCACCATAACAGGTACAAGCAAGCAAAATCTGAGGGTAATGCTACTCAGTGCTAGAAGTCTAAACCTCAAAATGCATTCACTCAAGGCACTCCTTAAAATGGAGAACATTGACATCTGTGCAGTGACAGAGACCTGGTTCAAGGCTCCACAGAGCACCTCTGCATTACCAGGCTATAATTCATACCACACCTTTCGGCCACCTAACCTGGACTGAAACACTAAAGTTGGAGGCATGTCCATATTCATTAAGGATATACACAACTCCAAGCTAGTTTCTCAGCATAATGCATCCGAGATTATCCAAGTTCAACTAACTTTGGGCAAGACCACAATCCAAATTGTAACTTGCTACAGATCCCCCACCATGCCCCAGCATTCCCACTCCTCATTTCTTGATACACTGGAGAATATTAGGGTACAACCCAACACCCTAATAATGGGAGATTTCAACTACCCCACCATTAACTGGGAAAACAACTCGTGTACCAACTCTTTTGCTCAACGTTTTCTGGAATTCATAAATTCCAATGCCTTGGATTAATTTATCCACACCCCACCAGGGGCAGCAATATCCTAGACCTGATCATTACCAACATGTGCGACCAGTGTTCCACACCAGAGGTCAATTCCTCATTGGTCAGATCTGATCACAAGCTAATCAGCCTAGACATCCACATCCTGCCCCCACCCCCATTAAGAAAACCACCGTAAAAAATTTCTCCAAAGCCAACTTCATGCTTCTTAAGATAGAAGTGGCAAACTTCATAACACCCATCCAGACAGACAATAGAGGTATGACTGCTGAATCCTACACAAATGCACTTTATAAGCACTTACACGAGTGCATGGATCGTGCTATCCCTAACAGAACCAAGATACTATCCTCCAAAAAAAGGAAGCCAATCTGGTGGCCCCCTCCCATAAACAAACTCTAGAACAGAAGAAAGAAACTGTTGGAAAAAAAGAGTAAAATCCCATGACTGGAAGAACTCCCTGGTCAGCCTCAGTAAGAAGCTGAGATCCCTCATAAAATCCTCCAAAGCTAGTTGTGAAAACAAAATCGCCATTGATCCTAAAGACAACCACAAAGCATTCTATAGCTATGTCAAGAATCTCAATGGCAACACTCAGATCTGCTCTGAGTTACAGCACAATGGCACTAACTATACAGAACCAACTGATCTCGCCAACATCCTGGCAGATAGGTTCAGTGCTAACTTTACCCCCACTCACCCCCTAAAGGGCCCATCTCTATACCAGAAGAATGCAAAGTTCCTGTAATCACGACTGTACAGGTAAAAACCACACTCTCCAAAGCCAAGAACACAGCATCCATGGAACCTGACAAAATCCCAGGCTGCGTTCTATATGAACTTCAGAATGAACAGGCACCCTACCTAAGCACCATGTTCAATCATAGCCTCACCTCAGGCTTTGTGCCCACTGAATGGCAAACAGCAATGGTTATCCCACTCCACAAAGGGGGAGCCACCACGGACCCTGGGAACTACTGCCCCATTAGTCTAACAAGCCTGGTCTGCAAGGCCATGGAACGTATCATCATGGAACTTATAAACAAAGACATTGGTAATCTCCAAGCTCTGGACCCCACCCAGTTCAGGTTTGTAAAATGCAGATCATGTCTCCTAAACCTAATTGACTTCTTTGAAGCAGTCACCAAAGCTGTCGATTAGGGTAAGATGGTTCACACAGCCTATCTAGATCACGCCAAGGCTTTTTACATCACCACCCCCCACTCTGGAATTATAGATAAACTCACTAAACTAGGTATAAATCCCTAAGTCACAAGATGGGTTGCCAACTGGCTCACTGACAGAACCCACACTGTGAAAGTAGCAGACTCCAAATCCGACTTCAGACCAGTGACAAGTGCAGTACCACAGGGTTCAGTCCTGGGTCCTCTCCTGTTTGGTATCTACTTCTCTGAAGTACAGGCTAACAAAGAAGGTCTTTGGCTAATGAAGTTCGCAGATGACTGCAAACTACGAGCCATAATCAAAACTCCTAACGATGTGGACATCCTATAAAAGGGCCTCACTGAGACAGATGCCCGGTGTCAAAGCCATGGCCTCAAGCTCAATGCCAAAAAGTGCATTGTTATCCCCTTTGGTAAAAACTCTGTACCCATGAACTACAACATAGGTGGTAGTATACTTAACACCGAAAATCTGATAAGAGACCTTGGGACACAGGTGGACAGTAGTCTCTCCTTTGATAATCACATCACCACAGTAGTCAGGAAATTCTTCTATGTGGCACACCTCATCACAAAAGGTTTCTCATCCAGAAAAAAAGAGGTCATTGTTCCCCTCTACTCATCACTCATTAGACCCATTATAGAGTACAACGCCCCTTTTGGTATGTACCTCACAAGACATCTACAACAACTGGAAAGGCCACAGAAATCCTTCACAAAGAGGATTACCGGCCTCAAACAGATGCCCTACGCAGACCGTCTCAAAAAACTCCAGCTTTACTCCATCGCATATCGCCTACTCAGAGGTGATCTCTGCCTAACATACAAAGCTATGTCATACCCAGAGTTGTTGGACATGCTCCACTTAAAAAAATCCCAATCTCTCCGAGCTACACGCTCTAGGGACCTAAACATTGTCACCACAATAAACAGAACATGCCAGAGGGATAGATTCCTGTCCCAGAGACTTCCCATACTCTGGAATAAACTACCTATCTATATCAAACAAAGCTCCTCATTAGCACTCTTCAAGAAAAATCTTGTTGATTGGATGGGAAATAGGAAATTCACCCTGGGGATCACCTCTGTGGCTCTGCTCGACAGTGGCACAGGAAAATCATTTTCTTGGGTGGCAAAACCAGGGTACCTTTTTGGCTGGGCTTATATAGGCCCCAGGGCTGATAGCCTAGTATTTTATTTATTTTTTTATTTTTTTATTTTACATTTGTTGACCGGGATAGTCCGTCTGGATTACATGTCCATTTTCAGCGGAGGCCCGGGGAGAAAAGCTCCACAGTGACAGTAATTAATACATAAAGATCATACAAAGAAAAAAACAAAAGACATAATTTCACTCATGCAACAGAAGAGATACAGTAAAGTGTTAATTATACTAAAACATATACATTAAAGTATAAAAGTATTATACAATATTGAGTTTACAAAATATTAACACAGATTCCAGTATACTAATTCTCCTACTGGGCACTTAACTTCTTTAGTTAAGAGGAGATGGGAGAAAGTAAATAAAGAGGGGGTGCATAAGGGAGAAGATCTGTACAAAATGGAGAAAGGATTAGTCAGGATTGGAGCACTGACAGAGCCAATTTGACCTTAGATGGTGATGTAATTTTTTTTGAAAGAATATAAAGAGGAAATACAGGAGAGGCTAGGAGGGAGGGAATTCCATATTTTACCAAAGGTATTGGTAAAGAGTGAGTCGCCCCCTACATTGTTGGCTTTGATTGTTTGAACTAGGAGTTTGTTGGAGGAACGCAAACTACTGAGATTACTGTAGGGTTTGATTAAGTTTTTCAGAGCTGGAGTTTTGTCAGGTTGGTTCAGGATTTTAAATGCTTCTATAAGTTGGGTCTGTTTTAGAAGGTTAGGGTATTCAATCCAATCTAGGTTTCTTAGGTTAATACAGTGGTGTGTTCTGTAGGGCATTCCTGTAGCAAATCTAGCAATCTGATTATAGCAGCGCGCTAGTTTGTTTAATTCAGATGTGTTGAGGTTAGTGAGCATAGGAGAGGCATACAGGAGGGTGGAGAGAAGATGTGAGCGGGCCAGGGTCACTTTTGCTATAGGAGTTAGAAAGGATTTGATCCGGTATAGTGACCCGAGTTTTTTGTTAATGGTCTTAATGGTCTGGTTGATATGAATATAAAATGTGAGTTTGTTATCTATGGAGACTCCTAATAGTTTGGTATAGGGGTCTGGGGAGATGATTGTCCCATTTTTGGAGTAGATAGAAAAGGATAGAGGTGTGGTCTTTTATGGGATGGAATAGTAGTAATTTTGTTTTGTTTGGATTCAGGATCAGTTTACGTTCTAACAGCCAATTTTCTACTGATATAAAGCAAGATTGAGTTTTGGATAGTAGGTTAACAGGAGATGTGTCAGCACAGACTAATGTCGAGTCATCTGCATATTGAATGCAGGTGGCTTCAGGGATGGCCTTATACAGGTCATTTGTGAAGATAGTAAAAAGAAGATGCCCCAGTATTGATCCTTGGGGTACACCTATGGTATTTGGTAAGAGGTTAGAGAGCTTTGATTGCCAGAGGACGGCTTGTTTCCTATAAGAGAGATAGCCGAGAAACCAGTCCAGAGCTTGTTTATCAAGCTGAAGATTATCTAGTGTATGATAGAGTAGCTGGTGGTTCACCATATCAAAGGCCTTTGATAGGTCAAGAAACAGTGCTGAAGATTTTTTTTGTCATTTCTGTTGTGATTGATAGTATCGGTAAAAGAGAGAAGAGCAGTGGTAGTGCTATGGTGGGGTCTAAAACCATGTTGTGAGTTGGTTAGTAAATTGTTGTGGGTAAGATAGTAAAGAAGTTGTTTATGTATGCACTTCTCCATGATTTTGGCCAGTGGTGACAGTATTGCTATGGGCCTATAGTTTGATAGTTCTGTAAATAGGCCACCTTTGTGGAGAGGTATGACATGGGATATTTTCCATATTGATGGAATTTTAGATTCTGCTATGGTTCTATTGATAAGCATCGAGATAGGGAATGCGATGGCATCTGCTGCTATCTGTAGGTATTCAGCTGGGAGAAGATCTGCAGAGAGAGTCGTTGGTTTTAGTTTCCTTAGTAAGGATCTTATATAGGTAGTAGGGACAGGCTGAAATTTGAAGGTGGATTGAGATTGTTGGAAGTTATCTGTGTTTATGGTGTTGGTGGACGGTAATTGATTAGCTAGGGATTGTATAATGTCAGTGAAGAAGTTGTTAAAGGAATTCGCTACTTCTTCAGGGGTTTTGTCACTTAGTTGCTTTGGGGTAGGTGTAGAGGATTTACCTGGGTAGAGAAGATTGTTTAATCCAGTCCAGAATTTTTGAGGGTTGTTCTGGTGTTTATTCTGGAGTTGGCAATAGTAATTTTTCTTGTCAGATAATGTTGCTTTTTTGGTTTCGTTTCTTAGTTGTTGGAATTTTATGTGGTCCGAAGTTGATTTGGTTGATCGCCATATGCTCCATGCTTTGTTTCTAAGTTTAATTAGAGATGTGGTATTTTTTGTTAACCAGGGTGCAATCCTAGTTTTTACTCTAATTGATCTTATAGGGGCATGAGACTTAAGTATAGCTAGGAATGTGTTGTTAAAAAGAAGTACCGCCTCCTCTAAGGGGAGATGCTTAAGGGGTGCCCAGTTAAATGATTGAAGTTCCATCAGGAATTTATTGCGGTCAAAATGCTTCTTATTTCTGACTAACCTGTACATAGGTGGATTGGAGTCTATTGCCTTTGTTTTCCTAATATAGGTGATGAGGTGGTCACTAAGGTTGTTTGGAAGGGTCCCTGCTGAATATGTGTGTGGTTGACTGTTGATGAGGATCCAGTCCAGGATACTCTCTTTTTGCTTATTATTACCTATTCGGGTAGGGGAAGATATTAATTGGTAAAAACCATGTAGGTTAATATGGGTAGGATTGGTTTCTGAGGAGCATTTAGTCCAGTCTATGTTAACATCTCCTAGGATAATGGTTTCTTGAGGATAGTTATTCGATAGCCAGCTAAGGATGTGCTCAAGTGTATCAGAGTTATCTCTGGGGGGAATATAGGTCACAATTAGATTAATATTTTTGTCTTTGTTTATTTGTAGTTTTAGTGCCAGTATTTCAGCATTTGAGATTTGAGGTGGTTGAGGCGAGTTAGTAGTGACATTCAGTGTGTTCTTATAGAGCACCGCAACGCCACCTCCTTTTTTAGACTGACAATCATTTCTATATATATTATAGCCTGGTGGCATTACCTCATTATCTTTGGTCCCTTGTTTTAGCCAGGTTTCTGTTAGACACATTATGTCAGGGAGGTACATTGCTATAAGGGCGTGCATGTCGTGGACCTTTTTATTTAAACTTCTTATATTTAAGTGATATATCTGAAGGGAGTTTGGTGGGGTAAGTGGTTGGCTGTTTGTAGTTGGAGAGGGTGTGGGGCCTGGATTTGGATGGATATCCCCATCTATGGTTATATTTTTTCTTAGATAGTCTAATAGTCTTATGAGTTTAAATAATAGTTTAAGTTCGTGTTTGGATTTGGTGTACTTTGGGTTGGGTTTGAGGGGGTTGTGGTGAGTGGGATGGTATGTTTTACTAGACAGATGGATAGTATGATTTTGGAGACAGATAGGGGGTGGGAAGGTACTAGTTTGGCTTCTGGGGTAGTAAAAACCTGAGAGTGTCTGTCCTTCATATCTAGTTAGCAGGTATAGTTTGATAATGAGAAGTAAGATACATGGTACAATTTTTAGCGTTAGTTTAGTTGGGATGGGTGTAAAAGACTTCATTTTCTTTGGGCGATAATGTTCTGAATTGAGAATCTATTGGAGGGAGGATGGGTGGAGTTTTAAAGTCAGAAGTGGTTGGCTAATGAAATAGAGGTAGGGGTGTGGTTAGTTGGCTATAAATTTAGCTATACTGGGGGCGGGTGGGATATGGGGGCAGGGCGGCGAGCGGAGCGGGGTTTATTCCACCCCAACTATGTTGTGGCCAGAGGCAAACAATAAGAAATGGTAAATTTTCAATTTGTTTAGCACCAGTCTTTAACTTTTAGCGCCAGCCTCTTACAAGTTTCAATGTTATACTTTTGCAGTGACTTCCAATTATATTCAGTACTATTTTTAACGCTAGAGTTTGATTTATGGGTTAGACAGGGTGTAATTGCTGCTGCGTTCTGATCCCAGAGTGCTAGTGATCCCAGGGGCTGTTTTAACACATTAGTTTGGGAAGAGCAGATTATTTCAGTACAAGACCTTGTTAGGATCCTTTGGAATTGGGTTAACTTTTTGTCCTGCTGTTCGCTGCTATAGTATTAACCGCTTTTGTAAGCACGAAATATTCTGGCAATTGGGGACTTGTTTAAGTTCGCCAGGGGCAAACACAGTGATATACACCTAGAAATAGATAGAAAAAAGCATATACAGGAATAAGGACTTGTCGCATACAACAGATAAAGACAAATAAGCAGTTACAAATAATGGTTCCAGGTTTGTATCCCTGTAGCACTCCTTCTTATCTACTAAATAACTAACATTTACATACAAGCTAATGCTAGTGAAAAACAATATATGCTACATTCAGGACCTACTCTGGTAGGAAACAGTCACTTAGCTAACCTGAAATTAATACCATGTTACATAGCAAATGTTAACATTAAATGCACTGAGTTACTCATAAACTTATACACGCAACCTTGTTACACCTAAAGCAACCGCTTTTCAGATGAAAGACTGTACCCTGATGAAACTTTAATAAACCCTACTATGAGTCGCTAAGATATTCACAGAAATATGTTTAAACTAAGATAGAATATAACATACGAACCCTGTTATTGCGACTACCACCTGGGTTCAGGATCACAGCAGTGACTCGTAAAAAATGGCGGAACACCTGGGTGGCTTTGTAACTTTGCATACGTCAGAAGTTATTCCACCCCCAACTATGTTGTGGCCAGAGGCAAACAGTAAGAAATGGTAAATTTTCAGAGGCAAACAGTAAGAAATGGTAAATTTTCAATTTGTTTAGCACCAGTCTTTAACTTTTAGCGCCAGCCTCTTACAAGTTTCAATGTTATACTTTTGAACCTATTGAAATAAAAGTCATTTATCCTTTAATTTCTTTTTTTCTCAGTAAATTTCCAACCATTTGTTTTAGCTTGTATCTATAAATAATTAATGTTCCAGTCCATTTCTTCAATATGCTCCAGAATTTTCTTTGTTTTTAGAAAAGTCATAGCAGAATCCAGATCTTCAGCATGTTTAACTTCATCAGGCAGGAATATTTTAAGTCTAGCAGGGGAAAGCAAATGAACTTTAATCTGTCTTTTCTTGAGTTCTTTAATTATTGGTAAAATGTTTTTCCTTTTAGTCATTACAGCATTAGAATAGTCATTGTCAAATCTTACTATTTTGTCATTTATCTTGATGGGAGAGTTGGGCCAAGCTGTTTTGAATATTAGTTCCTTTTCCTGAGATGAGAAGAATTTAACAATAACTGATCTCGGTCATGGGTTAATTTTTGATGAAGAAGCAACAAGTGCTCTTTCTATGCCACACGACATAGCTTCAGATAAATTCAGAGCCTTAGGAAGCCAGAAATAAGAATGTTTGCCATTGTTCCTCCTTCTATTTTTTCAGGCAAGCCAACGATATGAATATTACTTCTCCTAGATATATTTTCCAAGTCATCAATTGTATTTAATAACAAAGTATTCTGTCTCATTAAAAATTCAGTATTGTTCTCACCTTCAGATACCTTTCTTTCCATGTCATTCAGAGCATCTTCTATTCCAGTTATCTGGGATTTGTGTTGTTTTAAAGTCTCATGAATTTGTTCCATCTGTTTAGAGCATTTTTCTTTAAAATGTTGTCAAGTTTGTTATCTGTTTTGTCCATTTTTAATGAGAGTTCTTGTATAATTAGTAAGCACAGACTGGGGTTCTTTTTTAGAGATAAGTCCTGTAAGTTTACATTTGAGTGACTCATTTCAAGACACACAAGCAAGGAAGCTTTCTGGTAAAATATTGACAGGAAAAATTAAAATATATAAAGATATTTACTTAATATCCTTCAATATAATATAAAATAAAGGATTCTCTTTAAAAATATTTAGGATATAAAAATTTAAATTCCTGTCAGAAATAGAAATACAGCAGCAAAGTGGTGATATTATGCTGCTAGCCTATCAGCATCTTGGCCACACCCCCATTACAGCCCCTTCTGTCAAGCAAAGCATTGTGATTGGCCAGCAGTAACTGAAAGGGTCATAGAAACCCCACTGATGCAAGTTGCTCAGCTTGAAAAGTTTATAGACAACTTGCTGTGGTGTCATAGAAGACTATCTGGAGGACTTCCAAGGTAACTGGTCTAATGCAGATTAAACATGAGTCTGTTGTTGGTCATTGTAGCCATGAATTAATAATGACTATCATTACAAATAATTAGGCTCCAGTTTTTGATTCGAAGTTCATCCTTTTGGATATATTGCACAGATACTGTTCCCTTAAGTGTAATGCGATGCTTGTACTGAGAATTTTAGGTTGATTTTACACTCTGAAATTAGTCTGCTGCACTTTTATGTTTTGTCAGCAGTTGTGAATACAGCCTCTTTGGTGTATTAATGATATCATTCATTTCTGGACTATAGCAATTGATGTGCTCTGTTTATTTTATTCCAAACATTTGCTGATCAGGAAAGACCATTGGACACAAATGTCTCTTTTCAGGAGCAAACTCGGAGTACAGTCTAGTTAAGTGACACTTGCTCAGACTCACATAGTAGGTAAATGAAGGTGGAAAGAATCAAATCCTGTACTATGGAGTACAGGAACCTGAGCAATAATAATTCAGAGCCTTAATCCTCTGTGGTAACTGATACTCAACTATCTAGGATTCAACAATTCTGTAATGTGTGTGTGTGTGTGTGTGTGTGTGTGTGTGTGTGTGTGTGTGTGTGTGTGTGTGTGTGTGTGTGTGTGTGTGTGTGTGTGTGTGTGTGTGTGTGTGTGTGTGTGTGTGTGTGTGTGTGTGTGTGTGTGTGTGTGTGCGTGTGTGCGTGCGTGCGTGTGTGCGTGTGTGTGTGTGTGTGTGTGTGTGTGTGTGTGTGTGTGTGTGTGTGTGTGTGTAATTATATAGTGATGGCTACTGTAGTTGTATCTACATGTGGAGTTACCAAAAGTATGGTCTGTGTGCTGTGTGACTTCTTCATCAAAACAGTTCAATAAATGGTAACTGTTTATACTTTGCAGTGTTCATAATACTACATTGTTTCAGAATTAAATTTACTTTTGCACCAACAGATGTATTTTTAAGTTGCAACGATTCTGGAACTTTTAAAGCTGTTTTCTTCAGTCTGCAAAATTCTTTCTAAAATTGCCTCTTTATTATCACATCTACATATAATAGCATGCCAGTCTCATTTTTCAGTTTTTGATGTAAAATAAATTATTCGTGTTTTACTTTCACATTATTAATATTAAATCAACTAATGTTATATTTTGGCATCCAAAATGACAGTTTCAGTCATGCTAAACCACCAGTTCTTCAGATTAATTTCTTCAGTCTTTGGCTTGGTATGAGTTTACCTATGAGTTGTTAAAGCACATTAATTAGATTGACGGTTTTCTGAAAGACAAATTCCAAAACACTTCATTAAAAAACACTATAAAGCACAGCTGATACTATGTAACACATTGCAGTGAAGCTCGTGGTGGCATTAAATTTTCACATGAAAAACCAGTGATGGTCCAGACAGCCGCAAAGTACAGATAAACCCTTTGAACTTCTTCAATATAATCGCCAATTTCTTTGATGCTACACAGAAATGTGTTTGAAAATTAGAAATTCTGGATTTAAAATAAAAATCTGAGCTGTATATGTCTGTGTTTGGAATTTCAGGAAAAGTATAAAAGATGCAATGTGCAGATGAAAAAGCATTTGTTAAAGTCAGATGGGTGCTCCTCAGAGATGACTTGCAAAAATGTGGATTCCCAAAGGAATTTGTATAGGTTATTTCTGGCATACATCAGGATTATAAAGCCCTTATCAAATGTTCAGAGGACTATCTGAGGAGGTGGAGTTATTGAGAGGTGTAAGGCAAGGATGTCTGCTCCCCCATCTGTATAGAACCACTTGCTCAAAAAATAAGACAAAAAGCTATAGGGGCTACACAGGAAAAAGTATGCTTTAAGCTGATGATACAGTATTATATATAGTGAAACCAGATAAAGAGTTGTATTAACTATTTAATGACTTACACATATCTGGTAAGGTTTCAGGCTATAAGAAAAATGACTGAGGCAATTGTAATGAATTATATTCCTTCAGATGATAAGATCCATTCCTTTTGGGACACCAGGGATTTAAATACCTGGGAGTGATGATTTATCTTTAACCCCACCAGGATGCGAAGGAAATGTGGGTGGAAACACATAAAAAAAAAAACAGTACCTGAGGAGGTGGACGCTGATCTTTATGAAAAAAGATAATAAATTCTAAGCAATCAAATAATCCCTCTGAGTCTTTATTTGATTTAATCTTATCTTTACAAGCCAGAGGTGGGTTTTTGGACAGTTTGAAAAGAGAGAGATTAAAACATTTGGGGGAAGGTAAAGCAGAGAAAGTTCATTCAGAAAAGCTAACGTTATCTCAAATCTAGTTATAAACTGGCAAGAAAGGCTTGGAATAAAAGGATGTCCCAGCCTATAGATAAAAGGGATCAGTACAAGTTCCCTAGCACCATGGTTTGCTATAAAGTCAAGAAAATGTGGGATATTTGCCTGTAAATATTTACACTGTTATTGTTATACCTCAGATAAGATCCACAGGATGTTCCCACACATCACAAGCTCATGCTGATGATGTAACCAGGGAGAATATGGGTTTTGGGAGCACGTTTTTTATAAGAATGTGGAGAACTGCAGAAAATAAAGAAGAATTAGCTGAATTACTAGAGAACATGGCCTATGGCAAGGATTGTCTTGCCAAGTAATTCTTCCTGCTAAACTGGTGAGGAGTGGAGAAGCCCAGATATGTAGCTATACAGACATTGTTATTAATGATAGTTACAAAAAGAGGTATTATTGGTACTGCGGTGGTGATGCTGCGGTAGCGTTGTCGCCTCACAGTAAAGACGTTGTCCTGTTCGATTCTCAGCTAGAGTGTCTTCTGTGTGGAGACATGCATGAATGGGTGTACCTTTGTTGAAGGTTGTGCATCAGGGCTGGCAACTCGGCATGTAAAAATCTACTGCTAATCATTAGCGGACCGGAGTTCCGATGTGGCGACCCCTAACCGGGAAAAGCCAAAAGACACAACAACAACAACAACAAAAAGAGGTATTATTAAACAATGGAAAAATGCAATGCAACCTAGAATAAATGAAGTCAAAATAATGATGGATTCAATCAGTGAGATAGATGTGAAGAAATGCCCAATTAAAATGGAAAGTGATGAGTTAAAATGAAGATTGTGGGGGATCTGACAGTGAATGTTTTCCAATAACCATACTTTTATCTAAACAACTGTGTAATATTTGTAGGCCTCTGGCCCTCCCCCAATAGCATTATTATGAAGCTGGAATATATGGGATAGGGAAAGGAACCAGGGGTGAACTGCATCTGATCTTAGGTGGCTGTCAGCCTTTATGTAAATTATTCTTACCTGTAATAGAATTTGTGGGAATAATGCATGCAGAATAATGTTCAGGAGGAGGAGCAAGGTTTAAGAGAATGCAGGAATTGTGCAATACATCTAATATTGGAGTGTATGGCAGTTATTTATTTATTTATTCATTCATTCATTTATTGTGTTTGTTTATTGGGATGGTCACACTGAATAGACAAGCTGCCCCTTTTCAGAGGAGGCCGGGGAGGAAAGCTCCACAATAAAACAAGTAAATGGTAAAATAATAGTTTATATGTTTTGGACAATAAACATAAATACATTTTAGGTCAATATAAGTTAGTTACAGCTTGATAAAGATTTTTTTGCACCTAATATGGAAATTACACATAGTAGAATTAACATGTCATACAATGCTGCATTTGAGGACAAGAAAATGAAAAGACATTACTTATGACTGACAGATAATGCAATTTGTTAGAAATCTTTATGGCAGAAATTTTTTTTTGTAAACTTTGAGGGTGACAATAACGCAGGAGGGTTTTCAACTTACAAAGAGCAGTAGAGCAGATTGTAGCTATACCTGGAGCATTATGACAGTCATTCAGTGAGTAGAGAGCCTATATAGAGAGTAGAAGGAAGCTGGGAGAGGCAGCATTTAGATTATTTCAGGAGGGATCCAAGATCTTAGCTAAGCATTTTTAGATGATCCCTTAAGTGTAGTTTGAAAGAATTATTGTTTTCTAACATTATAAGAGAGAGCGAGATAGGGAATTCTGGGTTTTAGAGAGAGAGAAGGAGAATATGGAGTCTCCATCAGTGTTATTTTATTTAGTTACAGTTAGCAAAATTTTTCTGCAGAACTTAGTGATCTTTTAGGATTGTACAGTTGGAGAATATTGCTTATACTTTGGCATTTGTCTGGGCTGTATATGAGATTAAGTGCCATGGCAAGCTGTGAGCAGGTTAAGTAGTGCCTTAATTCCAGCCACTGAAGTTGCCTCAGTGAGAGGCAATGATGTGCCTATAATGCTGGTTGGCTTCAAATTTTGCAATTTTATTATAGCACTGGGCAAGTAAGGAGAGCTGTAAATTGACAGGTGTGGGGACTGCGTATAGGAGATAGGGATGAGAAGACATCAGGCAATGCATATCCTAGCCTGTTCTGTTAGGTATGTGGCTGTATAGAGGGCTCACAATTTTGGATGAATTTTCTTTACAGCCTGCTTTATGGGGTGGATGAATTTTAGGTTTTCATCAATAGTAACCCCTAGTAGCTTGGCATGGCTTACCATTTCTGTCTTAGTACTGTTTGATGATAGAACTGAGAAGGATTTTTTTGGTTGGATAGTTGCTTAGGAAGGAATAAGAGAAGTTTGGATTTTTTTTTTGGGGGGGGGGGGGTATTAAAAGGAGCTGTGAGTCAATTAGCCAAGTCTCAATCTGTGAGAGAGCATGTCAGGTATACTGCTGTAGTTTAACCATGTTTTTGGTAGGGCAGGTGATTATGGAAGCATCTGCATATTGGATGATAGTTGCTTGTATGGTTGCTAAAGGCAGGTAATTAATGAATATATTAAAAAGCAATAGACCTAATACAGAGCCTTGAGTGACTTCCACGATTACTTTCAGAAAGGAAGAGATGTTTTGCCACTTTACAGCTTGTTATCTATTTGACAGGTAACTGTTAAAGCGGGATAGTGAGAGGTTATCAAAGCCTAGAGAAGATATCTTGCATATTGAATTTAAGTGTGACAACATGTCAAAGGCTTTGGACATATCAAGAAGGATGGAAAAGACACGGTTACTGTTATTTCTACTTTGATTTACTGCTGTAACAAAGCTTAGTAGTGCAGCAGTGGTGCTGTGATGTGGACGGAAGCCATGCTGTTTAGGGGAAAGTACTGAGTTTTCAGTAATGTAGGTAAGAATTTGGGACTGTATACGTTTTTCAAGTATTTTTATATAGGGGAGATAGGATGGCTATTGGCTTGTAATTGGGGCGGTCACTAGAATTTCCACCCATTTGATACCATTTAGGGCATTACAGTGATGTTTTCTAGTTGGAAATTGGAGACAAATTCAGATATTTTGTTACATGCTTACTTGAATTTGGTAGTAGAATGCAATACTCAAAGATTAGATTACACTGTAAACATACATTAAACTAGGTAGTAGGTAAAGGTCAGACAGTGGTTATGTATGCTTTTTTAAAGAAAATATTTCATCCAGTAGAGCAAGCAAAGTTTTTGATTAGATTTGAGAACCGCATCATTTACATGAAGGCCATTTTTCCATCTCCCCATCTTTATTGGTGTCAGGAAGTTAGAGAGAGAGAGAGAGAGAGAGAGAGAACACATTCTAGGAGTGTTTTATGCTGTGTTGCAATTTACTGACCAAGTCAGCTGAGACATGGGATAGGGAAAGCAAGCAGATGTGACTTGAAGCTCATGTATCTTCTACTGTTTTCTTAATAGGCATGGTTGTGGACTGGGCAACTTTGACAATATGAAGGAATCACTAAACTCTTTGGCAACATCAAGTAAGCTAGTGTCTAGATAGAGATTTAGTGAAGAAGCTTTAATGGGTTAAGCATTAAATCTTGCTAGAAGCATTGAAGTTGGTGAATATGTAGTGCCTGAACATGTTGGAAGCAGTTTCTTCTGCTGTCGCTAAGCTTATAATTGACACAATTATAAAGCTTTGTGTATTGAGCAAGGTAAGAAGAGAGTCTTAAGAGAATGAAATATCTTTTACATTTAGTCAGTCTGTTACATAAAAGCGTTCCTTGCTCTAGTTATTAAGTGTTAAGTTTAACCCTTATTATTGTTGAGAAGGGATAAGAAGATCTTACTTACAGAATTTAACTGCAAGGTCTGAAGCCAGATACTAAAGTGAAGACCAGTTAGTTCATTTCAAGGTAGATATGAGATTAAGGGCTGAAATGTCTATTTCTACTTAAGGCATAATAGTGTTCCTTGTTGATTTTGTCTTAATGACAGCTGGGGAAGTTGGAAAGGTGGTCGGGAATAATGCCAGAAGGCACTTTATTACTGGGATATGTAATCAATATCCAACCTATGATACTTTCTGTTGGAGGCTTTGCCTGTTATTGTAGTAAGTGTTATTAACCGAACAAAAATAACCGGACAGGTGGATGAGTAAAGTACTCTTGTTCTCTTCCATCCCTGCTAAGGTTACCTAGGATTACCAAATTTTGTATAATATCATTTCCGACCTGGCAGAGAATATTTTCTGCCATATTATTTCCTGCTTTGGGTAAAGTAGGCATAGCATATAATTATACTTCTGGTAATGCTCATTCTGAATGGCAGCACTGTAGCATCATTCATGGTACTGAGGAAGATCTGTTATTCAGGAGCATTCATTTATGGTAACACAGATGATTGCTGTATGCCCTGCAATTTTATGGGTTTTGTTGGATATAAAGGTACTGAATTGTAAAAGTAAGATCTTGCTGGCTTTTGTGTTTGATATGTGTTCATAACTATGCTTCTAATACAAGAAGTATAGAAGACGTATATGCACATAGTTACCCAGTATTGACAACAGACTTTGTTACATGGGTGATGGGTATTTAGGTATACTATTTTAATGCCATCATGTGAATGAGACCATATTGGCTCTGGGTGGTCACTGAGGATGTGACTAGCCTTAGCAAATCCAGGATCTGAATGAGCACTCACACTGACTTGGTAGGTGCCTAATTTTTATGGACTGGAATTCAGTTTTGAGGCACAGGGACATTTCTAAAGATATCTAGTTGATGTATGCTAAGTATAATGGATGATTAACATAGAGTGTGGATGCAGGAATGAAAAAGTTCTTGTGATAAATATCCTGAGCTAATAATGAATGAAAGGCAGCATGATGAGCAGTAAGTGTGAAACAACTTATGAATAGCAGAATAGGGCAACCAAATCATTTCATGTTTTTACTGCTGAAAAGTGATGCAATAGTAGTAAGTAACATCTTCCTGAATGTAATCAGATGCCTTTCAGTAGGTGCCACAAATGATGGGAGGAAGGGTGGGTGGGACAGGTGCACCCTAATGAAGCGGGGCAGTCCAATCTTATGACATTAACAGTCTGTTGCATACTTTAAGCTACTTTGGGTCCTCAGATTTTTTCATCCCCCGCAGCTGCCTCCAGCTCTTCTTCTCATTCACTGGTTTACTGGACCTGCCTTGACCTCCCCTGGACTCAAACGACCCCACATCTAGCTCAGTGGGGAGATAAAGAACACTAGTAGTGCTGCTGGACAGTGTGCCCTAAACCCCACCATACTGCTGCAGCCTTGCAAGGCCCACAGCTGCTCCCTTTGGAAGGTACATAAGTGCTTCCAGTCATGACCATTCTCCTAACCAAGCGGTACCCCACTACAGAACAGAGCTTGCCATGGTGCTAATGTTGCTATTAAAGTAGGCTTAGCCTTCTCTTCACCCAGGATGGGCAAGACAATGTCAGCCACTAACTCCCATGCTCCTCATCGTGGTTCCTCTGTCACCTGTGCCACTAGTCGAAGACCATGTCATTAGAGGTGGAGTAAGGGCTTTATCCCTCTGCATCAGGGGACTGATTTTGGTTCCTTACATTTTAGCTAAATTTCCCCCAAGTCTTTATTCTCTGAAGACATAAAGAAGCTTTCTCTCTGGTCTTTTTGCATATATTTCCTAAAAATAATGAACTTTACTAAGGTAGTGTTGTGTGTGTTGTCAGGAAGTAGTAGACTTATAATCAAGAATTAAAAGTGTTCCTGCATAAAGGCTCTTATATAAGGTCATTCCTTTCCATACTGAATGAGTGCACTTCCAAGTGGTATTTTGTGACCAAGTAGGGTACAAGATTCACCCTGAGCAAACCTATAGTGTATGCAATTCACTTTTATAGAGCATACAAGCAAAACAAAATTGGTGTATCAGGAAGGAGCTACTAAAAGGCTCAAAAATATCAGTAGCTGTTAATAATGACATATGTTTGACATTGTCAAATAAGCTAGGTTATCATGCATACTGTTCTTTAAGTACAGACATATTGTTTTGATCACATGTTACTGATTAACCACTGTGGTAAATAAAACAATGAAGATTTTTTTTTTAAATAAATTATGCTTTGTTAAGAACTAGACACTTTTTCCACACAATACATGTGTGCTAAGGTATTGACATCAACCCACCTTTTCCCGTTTTGTGCATGGGATCATGAGATCACATCAGTTAGAGCCAATGCTTACACTGCAGGCTGGCTAGAATCACAAGGGAAACATAATTTGTTTCACATTTTTGATAAGTCTGCTGACCTCATTGCCCATATCTGAGTGAATCTGACCACTAGACAGATGATACTGAAAAATACCAAGGAAATGCACTGAAGATTTGATCCTAATATATTTTCTTAGAACTTAATGTAATTCTTAATGTATAATAATCTTGCCACACTATGTTACTGTATTAAGTATTACTGTTGGAGCAGGAAAAGTCATAATTGTAGAAAAGAAACTTGCTTATGTAGCAACACCATACAGTGTTACTGAAACTGACTACCTAAATAGTATTGGGAAATAATAACATTTTAGATAGTTATTTGCCTGTTACTGATATTTCGAACATATCAGGTCCACAGCTCAAGTTTGGCACCTTTAAACTTACTAGCTGTACCATAACCATGTTAGAACAATGTCATGTTGCTGCAGCAGTAAATGTGACATGTAAGACAATAGGTAAGAAGGGATTCCTAGAAACAATGATACTTTTAAATTGGTGTTTGGTTGTAAAACATGGATGCTAAATTTCTTAAATAGAATGGTGAGGTGCTTTCAAACCTGTGTATTAAGAACATGTGCTTTTATAACTTCAGTAACAAAAAACTAGTAATACATCTAGGATTAAAGCCCACTTAGTTCTGTATCTGGCACCTCCGAACACTCCTATAGTTTATTTAGAACAAGTTAACATTCTTGTTCAGAATTACAGTTTAATATATGGTGAAAATGTGTAATATTATGTTACATTGCCCATCTTTTGCCAGTGATAGTAAATTTAGGATAGAATTTTATCTTATTTGATCTTAGAAAACAAATGTTAAAAGATGTTTTGAGTATAACTCATTAAACTCAAGCATACAGAAGGTTGTTTTTCAATGTATTACCTTAGTTCCCTAAGTAATTTATTTCAAAGTGTAGAAATCAGCCATGCACATAATTTGTTTAATTTTATGTAGTCCTGATGTACTTAAGGATAAGCAGGGTGTTGACATTTCTATTACTGTAGTACTCATCTTCAGAGTATAGAACACCCTTTCTTTAGCAGTATGGTCTTTTCCAGGGAATCATCCTGAGAAAAGAGACAAATGACTGTTGCAAGCTCCTGGACAGAGATAGAACAGGGCAGCACAGTCATTCTCTGCAGACAAGGCCACTAACTGTGACACTGCTGTTGCTAGAGTGCATACTGCTGAAAGTGCAGATGGAGGTTTTAATGACATGAAAAGCATTGTGAGATGCTGCAGATCCATGTCTAAAAGAAATGTTCGATGCTTCTGTAATGTCATCAAAGGACTCAAGGATGTAGGACATAATAAACAGCTGGTGAAGCTATTCAGTGTTGTGTATTCTTCTTAGATACATAGAAACTGTTCATCCACAGTATCAAAAACCATGTGAAAAAATGAAAGAAGCTATTTTATTTGCATATAGCAGATAGCAGCATTTTTTCAGTAAAAAAGATGTTCCATAGAAATGGACTAAGTTAGAATTTAAACTAAATGGTTCAAAGGCAGTATGAGAATTTTTTACACTGAGAAGGAAGTGAGCAGATGCACCAGCCCCTGTGAGAAGTTGGTAGGACCAAAGTATGTCAGAATTGCAAGATTTTGGGACAAAATGACAAGTTCAGTGGGACAGAAGAATGGTTAACTTGAACTTACATACACAGAGAGTATGCTGCGGAGGGTCATGCCATATATCTCCTGTTAAAGCCTACACTTCTATATTTCCTAAACAGACATCTTCAAAGCCTGGACTTACTAGGCTGCTTAGACTAAAATACGACTATAGTGATTTACTACAAATAAAGTATGCTGCAATCTATGGTCTCATAAGAACATTTGTTTCATCAAATTATTTTTTCCCATTTAGTAATGAAGTGAATATGCATTGCCAGCAATGTAATACTAAAGTAAAGTAAAACACCTTTCATTTGCCTTTGAAGACTCCATCAGAGGTTATCATGAGGAGCAGGATGATAGGTGTGCATTAATTTTGTCATTGTAATCCCCTGATGGGCAACTGGCCTCTTAAAAGATCTGTCAGTACTTTGTAATGCAATTCCCTATATTTTGGTAAGTATTTTTTGTA
This sequence comes from Protopterus annectens, assembly GCF_019279795.1. Taxonomy (NCBI): domain Eukaryota; kingdom Metazoa; phylum Chordata; order Ceratodontiformes; family Protopteridae; genus Protopterus; species Protopterus annectens. The sequence goes on from NC_056741.1 coordinate 1,969,510,490, forward strand.
TGTGTTTGTGACTTGGAATTAATAATATATAAAAACAGGAATGTGCTGTAAGCCCCCATAACAGTCTTTTTTATTTGTATTTAATTAGTTTACTTGCAATAGGAAATGCCAAGAAAGTGGTACTGTTATTATTTGTCTTAATAATGAGGTGTCCATTTGCCAGCTAAACTCAGTCAATTGTGTTCATTCTCTATTTCTGGGAATTATTGCTAGTTTGGGCAATTTATCAAGGAAAGAGCTCCAGTACAAAATACATTCAGATTTCAGAGAGTTGTTAAAAATTCACATCCATCTTACAAGGTCACTGACAAGAGGAAAAATCCCTTTTCTCTGAGGTGATATAACATTGAAGTTGATTTCAAGATGTCTGGGGCTCAAGGGGATCTGTCTCTTGCATGGAGATTTGGGGTAGAGGGTTAATCTCCAAAAAACTTTTAACACTTCATACAAATCTGATGTTGAACATTGGTTCATCCAAAATTGAATACCCATAGTGTGACTTCCTTGGGTCCTTGTAGCACTGTGACACAGCAACCACTGGATATATCACTTTTTGTGAACCTAAAATAATGACAAACATTGCAGAAAGAGAGTAAAACTAAAATTGTTCTAGTTCCCAGGCATTCACTGAAGCAGCCTCCAATAACTATCTTTTAATTATGCTGAATGAAGTGAAACCTAACAAACTTATTAACTGAGGCATTGTCAGAGACAAGAACAATGTATAGCTTTGTTTCACTTTTTTTTTTTTTTACTTAATTTTTTGAAAATTGAGTCTGGTTACAGCCTGCTTATTATATCATATATCCTTCATATAGCTTGCTGTTCAATTGCAGCTTATCCCCTTACTATTTTTTCTTCCCAGCAGAGAGTTACGCTGGAGCACACGCCAAGTCAGAGACAGACCTATATCCTACACGACTGTTACTTGACCATCCAGATGTCTCCAAGCCAAACTGCAGCAGAGTAACCCAAAACTTCCCAGCTCAGTGATGCGACACAAATTACATTTCACCAGTTCTGGGACTCCCAAGTAAAGGGTTTGGTTTTGAGAGTTTCGCACTGCACTAATTCACATGGTGCTCCATTCTGCAAGGATTTCTGATGGTTGTGGATAAATGACCCAAACAAAGTGACACCACTGACGGCCAAAATAGCTACCCATTGGACAACAGAGTGGCACGACTACTGTCAGCTACCCGCTGGACATGCAGCACTAGAGGGGCAGCATCATTTGAACAAGGAAACTTTGCAAGGGCACTCAGAACTTTTTTGTCCAAGAACACAGTGAAAATGAACTTGCTATTTAACATAATTTTTAATTGTTTCAGTGTTCATAGGGTTGGAAGACTTCTAACCAACAGACAGTTCTATTAATCATGTTGAAGACAACCATCAGAAATGTTAAAATTATGAAAAGCTGGCAGATAGAAAGACTAGTGGGAAAAACTGACTCATTTGCAGTGCTTAATTCCTTGATATCTGGAATGTATGACCCAGCTCCTTTTTGATGATATACACCTGGAAGGTGATGCTTTGTGCTGGCTGTGTTTGTAACAGTATTTAAAATAACTGAAGGTACCTGACAATGTTAAATAGACTTACACTGTGTTGATCAAACTGAATACTTTTTTTTGTACTTCTGGCCATGAGAAGATGTTACAGACCCAAGAGTAGAAAGAGCGGTCGGGAAATTCCGTCCAAGTCACAGTTTCATTCATGCTTCTCTCTCCTAAAGCCAAATTGCACTTCTTGGAACTGTTGTGTTGAAAACAAAATGCCAGCTCAGGAGAACTTTGAGTTAGGATTACAGTATCAGAATATGCACAAATGTAGCAATCTTGCATTTTTGTTTGTATTATAGAATAGCATCTGAAATGCATTTGGCTATCTCCTGCTGTAGATTTTTGCAGATGGTATAGCTCCAATCCTTCAACTACATCAGTGTAGGGTGTTCCATTTTGTTTTATAATTCAAGAATACTTGCTTGCATAATTGTATTTTAATGATTTTGAAAATCTTGCTTTGACAGATTTCAGTTTTCATAGCTGCAAGACACTAGTCAATGTGTGCAGTCAAACAGACTCAAAAGATTATTAGTCTGTTTCTGCTGGCATTTTAATGTTTATGTAGTGAAAAAAGCTGGCAAGAGCCACACGTATTAATTACATCTGTAGTAGGAAGAGAGAGACAGAATTGTGACCAGCACCTGCTAAAGCTTTGGAACAAACTGTCTCTGCGTATGTGTCAAAATAGTAGCATGCACAAATTCAAAAAGAAGTACACATCTGTATGACAGATGAAAAATACAAACGGGAAACTCCTGATGGCAATTAGATATTTGTTTTTAAAACAAGAGTAAGGGAAACCCTTCTATGACTACAGTGTTTTGAAATGACAGGACTGAACAAGATTTTTGTTGTATTTGCACGATGAGCCTTCTGAAAGATCTGGTAGTCATGTTCACTATCACATCAGTGGCAAAATATTTGTTAGAGATGTTAGGCATGCTCTCTATACAGTATGTGAAGACAGTGATTCACTCTTACAGGATGGATGAATGGATGGATCATAGAGGGCCAGGTCGAATGAAACAAGTAAACAAGAGACATTAGATGGTTTGTAACATAAATCTGCAAACAGAATACTGACAAAAGCTGTTCAAAAACAGCTGAAAAGGGCTGTTTTACCAAGAAACATGAGTTTTTTGGTGTTTGTTCCCAAGTACTGTTTCTTGCAAGAAAACAGTACTTTCAGGGATGTTTGTGCATAGGATCATTATCTGAAGAAGTTTCTTTCAATCATCTGACCCACTGTCTGTACTTAGAGTAACGGGCAGTGTCTGTGCCTCTTTCATCAGCCTAGTTTTTCAGAAGTTTTGAATAAATAACCAGTATTACAATGTAATATGCATTAATAAAGAAAAAAAGGAGGCTACTCTTCAACTAGCAATAACTTGTTGAAATTTGTGTAAATTGCTGGAATAATGCTGATCATTCCCATGACAGGCAGTTAAGTCTGTAATCATAAATTAGAATTACTAACATTTTGTTCTAGGTCACACTTTTCTATACAGTCTGCATGAATGTTGTACTGTACTTAACAAAGTGACTGAAGTTGACACGTCATTGTGCACTTCATACCCATAATGCTTCATTTCACTGAGTAGTGAATTGTGTTAACTTCATTACCATTTAAATTCAGACTCCAGTTTGCTGTATATTGATCCATATTTAATAATGTTCTATCCACTATATTCTATATTTGTTGGTAGTAAATTCAAAAACTAACTGCCTCTAGCCCAGAACTTCCATGTTTCAGCCATAAACCTGGCAAAATACAAGCTACTGAATTCCATTCTTGAAGAATACTTGAATATTTAAGCTTGAACTTGCTTGCCAATGAACTGTAACAATTTATTTTTATTGGTACATCTCTATGTGTATTTTTCTGCTACTGTTGGTGCTTTACCTTTATCTATATCGGTTTATTTTTCTTTGAACTTTGAGTGTTGATTCTCTCTTTAAATGGTAATTATTTAACAGTGTCAAGTTTATTTTGCATGCATCGAGCTGTTCATTTTGGATTTCCATTATAAATAACAATGCCTAGCTGGACAGACAAACATACATACATTACAGCTGAAAAAATCCTTTGTCTTATCATCATGCTGATTTCTCTTTCCTAGATGTATTCCCTCAGTCTATCTTTAAATCCTGCTAGACTGTCAGTTTTCTTTATGTCATCAGACACTCTCCTCCAATTCCATGGACTCATCTCACAAAACCAGTGTACTACCGTGCAGCTGCAATTTGATTTCCTATGAAACCTGAAGATGCCATCTTTTATACCCGTGCCACCTTCCATTCCTTTTAATCCCAAGCAGTGCAAAATTACTCGCACATAAAGGCCTTTATCAAGTCCCCTCTTGTCTTGTGCTACTCAAGGCTCTACTGCCCCTGCACGTTTAGTGTTTTGTGTTTCATGCAGTTCTTCTTTCTATTTCAGTCCATAATTATATTTGGTTTTAAAAGATGCTCTCATTGCTACACCCTCTTGTTCTTTACAAGATTGTTAAATACTGGAACATACCAATACCTAAAGACACTTGATTTTATAGACATTAAGCCTATTCCAGATCTCTTTGTTAAGCAGCATGTGCTATTAACATTAGCATCATTGTTTAATTTAACACTGTATTAAATGGCATGTCTTTGCAAGATAACCCTATTCCTAGCTGGTTACATTTGTTCTATATGAAAGGAATTTTTACCCTGTTCAAACTTTGTTTTAGGTTGTGGCATATACTGCTTAATGTTGTTTTTGTTCTTACTCCCTCATCTGATGCAGTTATTCCATTTATATTTTCATTCATTTTCCAATAACTGCTTTATCCTTTTCTAATGGTTATGGGGTGCCACAGCTTACCTGGTAAGCAGTAGGAATAAGGCAAAGAAACAAAATCCTGTACTCAATGCCAGTCCACTGCAGTATGCACATATAGACAGTTCTAAGACCAAGTTAGAAATTTGCTAGTTCAAATCTTAGCATATATTTAGATGTTATAGAAACCAGTGACCCTGGTAAAAACAGTCCATGTGTACACATGGAGGACACATAGATTCTGCATAAAAGGACACCCAGACAGGGACTAAACTGAAGACTGAAGTACTGTATGACAACAACACTAATAGCTGTACCACTTTATATGGTTTTCAAATTTATTGTGAATTGTCTTGTCCTAGTTTATCAATCTGTTGTGTATTAACTGAATAGCTAAGGCTCCCTGAGCCATAACAACCCAACTACCGCTCATAGCATCTCTCTTATTTTTCTAGCTTGATCATATTCTGCACTAAGTCTTCGCTGATTATATGGCATGTCAAAAGTTCTGATATCCTATTTTTGGTAAACTATTACTTCCAAACATTATAGAGAATTTTGGCGTATGAGCAAATATTATATCAGTTTTCATTTGTATCATAACTTTCCTACATTCCTGTTCAATATGTGATCTACTGTGGAATGTTTTATGTCTTTGTAGAAAGCACATTTCTTGATTTACTGTTTCTTGTACCATACAAAACTATCCTGCCTTCTTTAATTTTGAGATATTTTATCCCTCATCCTGGAACACTGCTGTACTTTCTGCCATTTCACTGTGCTAGCTCTAACTTTTCTTATGTATTCTGCTCATCATACCTTTCAATTGCATCGACAATACCCTTCTGTCTTTTACAGTCCCCTGCTCAAAGCTGACATTTTACGTACTTTGTCTTTTATAGGTACATGTCTTGCTCATTTCAATCTGCTGAGGATTCTTTTCACCTTATTGTCATCATTTATATACCTTCTATGTTTTATTGCTTTAGTTAAATCTGTTAGCAATATTACCTTTTGCTATCCATTTCAGATCTGCTATAATGTCACAATTACTATTACATAAGAGGCAGTGGTGTCATATTCTGTAACTATTACTCTTTTATTTATGCATAGTATGTCACAAGTATTTTTACCTCTAATTGGATATGTATTTCTTACTAAAATGACGACACTTCCTCTTGTATCACAAATGCTATGATTTCAGATGATGTGTGGTATGTTTAAATCACAGATTTCAATTACTTCACTCAGATGTATGTGTTGTGAATAAAAAAAAAATGCATCAGAATGTTTAATTCTGTCCAAGTTGATTTTAAAGGTCTACAAGTTCCTACTATCAACAAAATATAATATGATTGTCTTAACTATACATTTAGTTAGTTGATGACTGGTCCAAGCGCATTTTTCAGCCATGACTCAAGACAAAGGCAATAAAATGTTAAACATTTGTATAATGAACAGAATACATCCAGCTGGTTTGATATTTTGGCTGGGATTCATATAGGACAGCACAGCAGTGCAAGTTTCACTGCACTAATGAATGAGCGGAGTTGTGCTGTTGCTGTACCCTTTATGGATTCATAGTTGTGCACATTCCTGAAGTGCTACATCTTACTAGACCGGATTCTGCATGAATACGAATTACTAAGATGAGCAATTTTGTCACACACAGACACAATTCCTGCCCCCCAAGTGACAGACAGACAGCAGGATCAGCCTTAGATAAACTGGTCGGGAGGGTGGCCTAATGGTTAAGGTGTTTGCCTTACAAAACATAAGGTACGGGGTTTGAATCTCACTGGGGATAATTGGCTAGGCTTAAAATGGCTCGCAAGGGCAGTTAGCCTAGTACTAACCTATGAACCTATGGTACCCTAAGCAAAAAGGCACCATGAGGTACCCCCACTGTCCATCCCATCCTGGTTTACTCACACTATCTAGATTACCTGTGTTTCCTTACTTTCTTTCACAGTTTGTCTTGCTCTTCAGTTTATTCCTGCAGTTTTCAATCATTCATTAATTCATTCAACATCTTCTATCGTGGCAGGACTGAACTCTGACAAATGTGGAGGAAACAATTACATTAAAGCTGGGGAGTTCTTTTCTAAACCTTTTTGTCCAATGATTGCCCATGTAAAAAAAACATGATGATGGAAAAAATACATTCTTACCATTCAACTTTGCTTTTTCCTACATCCTTTCAACACACTCTAACTGACCAAGGCCCAGTAGTAAGTAAATTAAGGTGAGGGCTGCTAGGCACCCAGAAGCCATAGGGTTACAGATGTTCTGAAGTATATTTTAGTTTTTTTTCCCCAACCTTTTGATTCAATGGTGACTTGAACAAAAATCATGTATGTGGAAAACAAATTCAGCTGACCAAAGAAAACTTTTCAATAAACTGACAAGACAAACACTTGTGAGGTACATATATAATATCTGAGAATAGAACCGGTCCCACTACCCCCCACCTCAAAATAGGCAGTCGCTATTTGTGTATCTAGCACTGGTACTACATTGTTTTTTAAAATTAAGGCATAAATGACTACAGTCATAGTTCAAGCTGCTACTGCCATATTTATATACATCATGCCTCTAAAAGGCAGCCTCTTTTTGTGTACCCTTCTGATGTCAGCCTGGGACAAACATGGAAAAAAAAAATAGAACATAACATATTTGCTGTTAGACATATATAAACAGCATGCTTATTTACTCTGCACCATAAGATAGCCACCTATATATGCAACAGGTGTTTGATTGCAAGGAAATTGAAAAATAAATAATGATTGCAATAATATTTCCAACTTGTTACTTCTAGAGACAGTACAGTGTTCCTATACAAGCTCTAGTGACCTCCATGCACTCTTCTAAAGTTTAGTGACCTCTGAAGGTTGGGAGGAATATTAAAGAAATAATACCATCATTCCCAGGCCCTCACATAAGTACAGACACCTTCTGTGTACCCTTATGAGCAGGGCTGCTTTTAGACTAGGTGGGGTTTATGACTGAGGCAATTACTAAGCCTATGTCAAAATCTGGTAGCCAACAGCACCCACAAGTTCTGAACATCTGGGTATTCTGTGATGCTTTTATCCTGTATTTTTTGAGATGACAGAGTTTGTTACTTTCATTCAAGCACTGTGCAGTGGTACAGCGGTTTGCATTGTCGTCTCACAGCAAGAGGTTCTCCGGTTCAAGTCTTGGTTGGGGTGCCTTCTATATGGAGTCTGCATGTCCTCCCTGCATTTGTGTGGGTTTCCTCTGGGTGCTCTAGTTTCCTCTCATGTTACAAAGACATGAGTCTGGCGCATTTCTCCAAGGGCCTGTGCTGAAAATTGGCTCATTCCAAGTCTGACTTTCCCGGTAAACAAATGTTAAATAAATAACTAATCCTTACCAAGCAGTTATATCCATTTCTGTTTGCAATTCAGATGACTTATCATGATAAAACAGGATAACAATATAATGTTTTTCACCTTTATTCCAAACTCACAGTTGCCACATATTAAAATATTGCACATTGCTTCTCATAATCACTTTAGTCCTACAAAACCAAACAAAAAAAAGAAGCAGACAGATAGTTATTTTCCTCCACAGAAGAAAGTCACAGCAATCATACCTACTCTGCCTGTGCATATCAACTGTCCAGCTATGTAGTCCATCTTAGTTCTCATGAATGCATACTAGTCCTGCTAAGACAGATAATGACTGTTTAAACTTGACAAATGACAGTGGTAAAGGAGAACACTGAACCTTGGTAGTGTGTTTGCATACTGCTTATAATGTTACAGCAGTAGTGTAGTTTGACAAATGTGTGCTGCTGCCATAACATTGTTAACCTTGTCACAAACAGTATTTTATGAAAAATAGCATCACGCAATATACCCCAGCAAGGTTTAAAAAAAATCACCTTCCAGTGCTAACTATTCACTTAAGTTCTTTTATAAAACATTTTTACATCAGTCTGACTTTGTTGAATGCCCCTGATTCTGATGAATTTCTGATAAAACTACTGAGGATTACAGCCAATAATGTCACTCATTACAGTTTCATACTTTGTATTGTTCATTAAATGCACATTGAGCAAAATCTGTTGTTCTTTTAACTTAAAGGTCCCTGATGTTGCTTCATATCTTTTAACATTTACATTGTAAATCATATTTGCTTGTCATTCAGAAAATGTATCCCGATGGATAACCTATTGTTCTATTAACTTTTAACAGCTCAGATTTTACCTGATATTATCCACCCTGTCCCTTGTAATTTTTGTTTATTATTTTCTTGTAAACCACTGAGGATTAATCAGTCAGCAGTGATGATTATTAGTGTTTTATAATTCTTAATATTCAGAAAATGCGTGTTGAAGGGATACATGTTGTTGTTCTACTAAGTTTTTAAGTGTATAAAAAAATCGTAGACGTGTTTACCGCTATTTGTTTACAAGCATCTGCATTCTTAACTGCTACATGTGCACAGTCCAGTGTTCTCCATTATTGGTCAAATGACAATGAGGCTCACTTACATTTTACTTTTTTTCCAGCCAATCCCTACCCCCACACAGCAGTTATAGCCACCACATCTGATGGCTGTGCAATATTATTTCAACTCCACACATACCTCTCAACTGTCCAGATTTTCACAGAATGTCCAGATTTTGGCCTCATATTTTTGGTATGTATCCTAAAGTTGTTGGTTTTCTGGCAAATCAGTGAGGGTTGAAGTCACTAAATAATAATATACATTTCATTCATAAAATGCACACTAACACAAATCCTGTTATTCTAGCACATTTCTGAGTTTATGAGAGCAATAGTTAACATATGTCCCTATTTTGGGGTATCCCCCCACACACACTATTTTTGGATCTGTCCAGATTTCTTGCTAAGAGGTTGAGACTTACATCTCCACAGTCCCCACACAATTTGCTACACAAGTTGATCCTTACAAATCACAAAGCCAGACTAAAACTGGCAAGCTACATAGGGTAAAGCTTCCCTGCTTACCCTGCACACATACCCCCCACGTGAAATGCATAAGTGCATGCTGCTATCATCTAACAGTGTACAGTTAATGTATTTAATGCACTGCTGTTCAGGGTAAATTGCACAGTACAGTGTATGACTTCTGGAATACTCAGGTTTCCTAAGTGACTGGTGCACTGGACTGGTTATGGGCCTCTTTAGCATAGATCATGCTCATGGCTATCACATTTGTATGTGGCTTCCAGAGTCTGCCTACCTAGTTGTCCAGAGCTATCATACTAGGTATTCTTAGACTATGAATCACAATAGGTTGCTTGATATGCAAGTTGCTTTGCATAGAAGTTAACTTGGCTATGAATAATGGTCTTTGTTTTGAAACAAACAATAGTTGGAAAACCCTCATAAATGTTGTTAAGGTGTAGTTTATTTGATGCCAAAGTATGCTCAGCTAATGAACTAAAGACATTATGACTAGCAGAGCTGACATGGCAGTTACATGTTGCTGGCACAAGTTTAGTGATTTAGTTATCCTGTATCTAAAACATGCATAAATTGCGCAGGTTGAGTCAAATCACTAGGATGTTTTTCTTTAAACTGCATATGATCGCATGTATTTCAGAGGCAGAAGGGAAGACTGTCTCACAGCATTGGTCCTAACCTTGAAAGGACTGGTATAGATACAGTGGAAGCACTGCACAAGTAGATGTGGAATTAATTGATTAATTTGAGGAATTAATTTTTCAATGACTAGTAAGACAGAGATTGTAGTCATACATATTCAAGTTGAACTAGGAATAGAAGCAGTTGGTGTGTTCTGGAAACAACTATAAGCCATTTGGGTGAGATTATAGAGTGGTGCGCTGTAATGGTTATAGAAGATGATGAATCTGCAGGCTTTATTAACTTTGACTATTGGGCACTACGTATGTGTCTGAGGGCATCCATGAGTAAGGTATAATCAGCCTTTGGGAGAATGGCATTGAAAATCACTGTGCCATTTTTAAAACAGCTGGGCGTATGTTGACAGTGTGATTAGTGTCAATGAAAGGAGTGCATTTCAGGATCTAAGTCTGCAAGATACTTGTTGAATGGCTACATTATTAGGCTCAGATATAACCAGTTGTGGAAGTTTGATAACATGATGGCAAGTTCCAAGAACTATTAAGTCTTAGAACAACTGGCCTGCAATATATATGTGATAAACCAGTTTCAAATACCACAAATAATTGCTATAGATTGAATTATATGATAGAATCTGTGTACTGATTTCAGGTATAAATAAGCTAGCTGCATGAAGGATCATATTTTTAATATCAGAGGGTAGATTATTACAAAAATGCAAGAGAAAGTGTATTAATAATTCCCTGAGAGACCTTGGGCATAACTGGCTTACAAAGGAAGCTGTTACAGAACTGAGTTTTCATCCTCCTATTTGAAATGTAATTATCAAACCTAGCTTATATGCCTTGTTGAAAGTCCTGTATTTGAAAGGCATGTCAGAAGGTTATTTACTGAGTGAACAGAAAAATCTGAAAATAATGCTCCAGTAAGCTGATACTTCTCCATAACTATTCTGGGGATCTGGACATACTGTATGTGTGACTGATCATAAGGTTGTTATGACAGGATGTAGAATATCTTCTAAAACCATCTTGGTAGAGACACATAATACCAAACTGATAGATGTACATAGCAGTTGCTACAAAATAAAGTTCTTGGTTAAAGGTAGCAAGTTAGACATAAGCTGAAAATTATTTCAAAAGCTTTTTTTCAGTATAGGCAGAATTGCAGTTTTCTATAAATTTCTCAGTGAAATTAAGAATATGAAAAAAGGTTCTTCTAATAAATGCTACTGCCAATTTTAAGAATTTTGTACGCAAATATATGATGCTACAGTTAAGAAACAAAGGGGAGGAAATATAACTTGTTCATTACTAACGAAACATGGTTGGTTCATATGCTGGTCAAGGGAATAATAACACTATTAAGAACATTGGTGATGTTTGATGAGGTCATCACCGGAGGACTAGAATGAAACAGGAAAAGAGACCATCAACACAATGCTATTCAGTGATTTGGAATTCCAAGAATTAAAAAACAAGGTAGCTTTGTTGAAGAAGCAAGGTCTAATTTTGATAACTGACTAGAATTGCCTAAGTATATGCAGAAGTAGTCTCTGCATAGTAAATATGAAAGCCATTTTAGTTATCTTGACAGTTTCAACACTGGACATGTGGTGAGGGGAATCCCCTTCATTTCTATAGCTGGTGTTTAAAACAGTTTACATTCATATGGTTGAGCGCACATTGCTCAACCATACATTTAACCGACTTTTCTACGCGAATCCCGTAACGTCGAACTGTCAGAATGTCATAATAACACTGAATGTGACATTTCTGACTGCTCTACAGCCTAAAACGAGTGCTAACATGGGTCAAAAATGGGATGGGATTTTGCGATTCGCAACACTTTCAATCACATTTTTGTGATGTTGCCGCACTCCTTTTGGCCATACCCGGTCGACCATTCACCGGTCAACCATATGCATGTACACCGTTTAAAACATTCAGAAGAATAACACTTCACATTCAATGTGACAGACAGTCCAGTTAACTTCAGCTTTTAAAAAAATTAATGTTTTATTTGACTGACATGGAGATTCTTAGCATTTGGATAAGAACACAACTAACCTACATAAATACAGCATCTGTTGTAGGCTTTCTTCATAACAAAAGCTCTATAAGTACATAACTGCATCTAGAAATGTGATAATACATTTCAGATTGCAAATTAAGTTGTTTGTAGGGGTAAAATCATCTTGCATCTGTAATTTCCCATCATCTGGTAGGCATGTAATAACTATGCTTTTAAGATCTTACTAAATATAACCAGAAAAAGTTAAGTGAACTTAGAATTAAAGCTTGCCACCTCAGACTAACAGCTATGAATGTTCTAAACCACTTGTCTGGATGAGGGCAGTGAGTAAACACAGCAGGGCAGACCCTACTTTTATATCACCAGCACAGTTTCCAGTTTGTCCTGTGGGTCCTCCATGCAAAATGAAAGCTACAATCTTTCCAACAGGTTCTGGGTTTGCCCTGGGATCTCCTGTCCTTTGGTATATACCCAGGGTTTAACCTCATAAACTGGCCAAACAACATCAACTGACTCCACTTAAGACAGAGAAACAGTGTCTGCTCAGTTATCCCAGACTGCTGAATTCATTTTTTCATGGAGATTAAAGCCCAGCTATACTGTTAAGAAACCTAATTCCTGCCATTTGTGTCTATGATCATGTCCTTTCAGCCACAACCCAAACCTCATGACCACAGGTAAGGACAGCACACTAATAAACTAAGAGCTTTATTGTTAATTCAGTTTTTGTTTTGCCACCACAGTCAGGTTCAATACCTGCAATGCTGCAAGGGTACTATAAACCAAGACAGTCTCCAAAATTCTTTCTTCCTTCACTGATAAACAAGACCCCAAGATACTTAAACTCCTTTATCTAATGCAAGTTCATTGGTATAACAGGATAAAACCTTAACTACAGCATAGGTAGCCTGAGTTCAAATACTGTCATGGATGTCTGTTGGAGCTGCCAGAGTAAGATGGGAATGAGCAGCAATTTCAATCTCATAATCTGACATGAGTTTTGTTCACCACATGGATAACACTTGGAAGAACACTAGGTATTACAATCAGTAGAATTCATGGTTTTGACAGCATCCAGACTGCTTCACCAAGGCAAATTCAGCAAGCACAGACAAACCTCCTCTCAGAGGGCAGCCAATAGCATAGCTAAAATCAGTGACTAGGGAGGATTGTTTTTCCAGAGAGATGGTACCAACAAGCTGACCCACTGCCCACCACCCACCTCTTCCCATAGAACAGATGGACTAATTGGAATTCCCGTATAGGAATGATTGGGCTGCATGGCTCTCACCTAGTCTAGGGATGTCCAGTTGCCACTTTTAGTTACTGAATGGAGCAACTGGGTGACGGTAGAGGAGCCATCAGGGCAGGTCTGGGGGGAAGGGTTAAAAATAAAGTCTTTTACTTGGACTAGCTGCTTCTCCCTCATCTGCATCCTTTTTCCCAAGAGAGGAGCTTAGCTTTTGAATTTAAGATGCTGATTTTTATCCCATCTGCATTGCATTCAGTGAATATTATATGCTGGAGATCACAGTTTCTTGAGGCCAAGACATCATTATCATCTGCAAACAATAAATGTGTAACCCTTGTCTCTGAACTGAATACTGTTCGGACGTTAGCTGTACCATAAGATCCTGTCTCTGAACATCACAAACAGAAGACAAGACATATTATTGATGTAGCCCTTTGTAGACAGCAAGTGTATTCAAGTTAATGCTTAGAATGCAGACACAGATCTCTTTGTTCCAATGGCATCCAAGAGTAGCCCTCATACCCCCTATTATTGTAAGACTTCAGTCAAGATGTTCCAGCGTAAATGATGTTAAGTTCTTCTCCAATGCCAAAAGACATGTACAGAGTATGAACAAACTCCCATGATTCCTCTAATTGTGCAAGGATGAGTTGATGCACTTTTTCATGGCCAGAATGGAATCTGCATTTGTCATCTTGAATCAGAATCTCAGCTATTATATGCTGTCTCCTTTCAAGAATCCTGGCACATGCATTGCTAGGGAAGCTAAGAAGGACAAACCATCTACAGTCCAATTTAAAAGTATTTGCCCCCTTCCTGATTTCTTATTTTCTTGCATGTTTGTCACACTTAAATGTTTCAGATCATCAAACAAATGTAAATATTATCCAATGATAACCCAAGTAAAACACAAAATGTGTTTTTTAAGTGATGATTTTATTTATTAAGGAAAAAAACTATCCAAACCTACATGGCCCTATGTGAAAAAGTAATTGCCCCCTAAACCTAATAACTGTTTGTGCCACCCTTAGCAGCAACAACTGCAATCAAGTGTTTGCGATAACTGGCAATGAGTCTTTCACATCACTATTGAGGAATTTTGGCCCACTCTTCTTTGCAGAATTGTTTTAATTCAGCCATATTGGAGGGTTTCCAAGCATGAACCGCCTTTTAAGGTCATGCCACAGCATCTGAATTGGATTCATGTCCGGACTTTGACTAGGCCACTCCAAAACCTTCATTTTGTTTTTTTTTAAGCCATTCAGAGGTGGATTTGCTGGTGTGTTTTGGATCATTGTCCTGCTGCAGAGCCCAAGTGTGCTTCAGCTTGAGGTCACTAACTGATGGCCGGACATTCCCCTTCAGGATTTTTTGGTTGAGAGCAGAATTCATGGTTCCATCAATCATAACAAGTTGTCCAGGTCCAGAAGCAGCAAAGCAACCCCAGACCATCACACTACCACCACCATGTTTGACTGTTGGCGTGATGTTCTTTTCCTGAAATGCTGTGCTGCTTTTATGCCAGATGTAATGGGATGCACACCTCCCAAAAAGTTCAACTTTTTGTTTCGTCAGTCCATGTAATATTTCCCAAAAGTCTTGGGGATCATCAGGATGTTTTTGGCAAAAGTGAGACAAGCCTTTATGTTCTTTTTTGGTCAGGAGTGGTTTTCGCCTTGGAACTCTGCCATGCATGCCATTTTTGCCCAGTCTGTTTCTTATGTTGAGTCATGAACACTGACCTTAACTAAGACAAGTGAGGCCTGCAATTCTTTAGATGTTGTTCTGGGTTCTTTGTGACCTCTTGGATGATTCGTCACTGCGCTCTTGGGGTAATTTTTGTAGGCTGGCCACTCCTGGGAAGGTTCACCACTGTTCCATGTTTTCTCCATTTGTGGATAATGGCTCTCACCATGGTTTGGTGATGTCCCAAAGCTTTAGAAATGGCTTTGCAACCTTTTCCAGACTGATAGATGTCAATTACTTTGTTTCTCATCTGTTCCAGAATTTCTTTAGATCGCAGCATGATGTCTTCCTTTTTGGGATCTTTTGGCCTACTTCACTTTGTCTGACAGGTTCTGTTTAAGTGATCTCTTGATTCAACAGGTCTGGCAGTAATCAAGCCTGGGTGTGACTAGTGAAATTGAGCTCAGCTTTCCCAAAAAATGTGATTAACCAGTTACTTCATGAGTTAACAAGGGAGGCAATTACTTTTTCAAATAGGACCATGTAGGTTTGGATAGTTTTTTTCCTTAATAAATAAAATCATCACTTAACTGCATTTTGTGTTTATTTTGGTTATCTTTGTCTAATATTTGTCTAATATTTAAATTTGTTTGATGATCTGAAACATTTAAGTGTGCCAACCATGCAAAAAAAATAAGAAATCAGGAAGGGGGCAAATACTTTTTCATTGCACCGTATAAATGAATTTCATCTTCCTGACCCCTTTAAGATCATGGTGAATTCTACTATTCTAACCTACCATGGAGAACTGAAAAGGCATGTTAATCTTGACCCCCAAAATATCGACTGTTTTCAGCAATTTCAGATTCATTTTATCCAGTCCCACAGCCTTGCTACAGTAGAATTAATTGCTGAAATGATTTCATCTACTAAAATGGATTCTGTTACTAGCTGATTTTCATGATAGCATGCAAACTGGATAAAAGAGTTCCTCCAAGTGTTGTTTCCATCTCCCATCTTGCGCATACAGCTCACATAGGAAGTCTTTATTTTCTCATTTGAATTACAGTCACGCTTTAGGCTCAAAATGAAATTTACCTTTTTGAAAAATGCTGTTAGCAACGATCGTATGAACATAGTAAAGACACACAACATTTAAAGTAACTTTCTGAAAAATTAATAAAAGCATAAATGCCTCACTGCACACACAGTTTTAAGTCTATTCAGACTAAATATGTTACTGGTCATATTTTAAATAGTTTATTGTAAAGCAAACAGTGTTTTAGTGTACATGCCAAGAAGCTTAACAGCAAAGATCTTAACTACTGAGGTCCGTCTTTTCACTCTGCTTTATGGAATGTGCTTTGATTTCAGGTGAAAAAAAGAAGTTATGTCTTACCATAACGTTTCCATCTGTGTCCTCTATCTTCATAAATCCTTGAATATGGGTTTGGTTCTGATCCTCAGAACCAACTTGGCCGTTTACTTCAGCTTGCGCCTTCCAAACTCTCGAGCCAGGGTCTACCCATAATCCTCCTCTGTAAATTACCTCAGATCGAGTTTGCCTGAAATAGTGGCAGACAGATAGATCACAACAATAAGAGACCACATCTGAGTGCCTATAATGAAGCCAGGCTTAGGAATATTTGGTCCACTAAGAGTCTCAGGTCGGGGGAAGGGGGGAGGAATGTCAAGGATTTGTGAAGATCAACAACACAGAAGGAATGTTATGGTAAGACAGAACTTCTTCATTTGATGTTGTCAATCTTCACAAAATCCTTGACTGTGGGAAAGAGTCCCTAACTACCTGAATCGTGGGAGGTCTCACAGAAGAATATTCCTGAGCACCATCAAGCTGAGTGATTCACATCCCCTAGAGACCTGGTCTAGTTTGTAATGAATGATACAGGCATGAGAAGATGCCCATGTAGCTGCTGCACAAATATCATCTAAAGAAGCTCTAGCATGAAAAAACGCAGAAGTTGCTATGGCTCTAGTTGAATGTCCTTTCACAGGGCATGGTGGGTGAAGTCTCTTGGAATGATAGATAAAGGTGATACAGTCTCTTACGTCATTTGGCTAAAGTAACCTTGGAAACTGGGTTACCTAAGGAAAGTAAGGAAAAGGCAACAAACGGTCAGACCAGTCTGATACCCTTTGTTCTGTGAAGGTAAAAACATAACTGCCTGTAAACACCTAATAAGTGGAGACAGTACTCTCCCTTGTTGGAGAAATTAGGGGAAAAAGACTGGTAGCTGCAAGGTTTGAATGATATTAGATTCTGAAACTACCTAAGGCAAGAAGGAAGAATTTGTCCAAATAGATACTCTATGTTTGTGAAATATTATATAGGGGGGCAAGCAGTACAAGGCTTGAATTTCAGAAACTTTTCTTGCAGAAATAATGGCTAATAAAAACAAAGTTTTCCATGTCAGAAATTTTAAGTCACAAGTAGCTGAAGGTTCAGAAGGAAATAGAGTAAGTGATTGCAGGACCGACAGTAAATCCCATGGAGCAGTGGGCTCTTCAAAAGGAGGTCTCAACATGAGGGCTCCTTTCAAAAAGGCTTTACAAAGTTTATGTGACATAAGTGAAGAACCATCCTGACCAATATGGAAGTTAGATATCGCGGCCAGATGGACCCGAATGGTAGAGGCTGATGAGCCAGACTGATGAAGAACAGCCAGAAAATCCAATACTTTATCAATAGCAGCTGTATGGGGATCAAGATCATTGTTAAGAGCCCATCTAGCAATTTTTTCCCATTTACTCTGGTGCAGTTTTCTAGTAGAAGGTTTGTGATGTGACAAAATGATTTGTCAGACTGGAGAGTTAAGGGAAGAAAGCCTGGCAATCATGAGAATTGGAGAAGCCATGCAGTGAGCTTGAGATGCTGAAGATTCAGATGAACCATACTTTCTGGATGAGATAATAGATCTGGATCTGGGTCCAGAATCCAAGGCTTCTGAAGTAAATACGGCTATATAAAGGGAAACCAAACCTGTCAAGGCCAGAAGGGAGCAATGAGGATTATTGTGTTCTCTGACCTCTTGTCTCTCTTTAGAAACTGGTATATAAGAGGGGTTGGGGAAAAGACATACAGGAGTCAGGGAGGCCAATCGTGAAGGAGAGCATCTTCTGGGTGACTTCCCTGGGGGGGGGGGGGACTTAGGTCAAAGTAACTGCTCCACTTGTTGAGAGTGGATGCAAAGAGATTACAGCAAGGTTGGCCCCAGTGGCAGAAAATCTTGTCCGACACTACGGGATTAAGAGACCACTCATGAGGCATCAGAATAGTTCTGCTCAATCTGTCTGTTATCACATTAGAGCTCCCTAAAATGTGTTGCTGTGAGAAAGTGGTTGGAAGAAATTGCCCACTGCCAGACTCTAAGGGCTTCTCGACAAAGTGAGTAAGATGTGGTTCCTCCTTGTTTGTTGATGTACCAGACTAGCAACATGTTGTCCATCTGAATTGCCACTGTTCCTAGGGAGAGGACATTTTGAAATGCTTGCAATGGCAGAAGCACCACCCTAATCTGTAGAACACTGATGTGCAAATTGGCGTCCAGTTGGGACCAAGTGCCTTGGACCGTCCTTCCCAGATAATGCCCCCCCACCCTATCTGGGAAGTGTCCATGGTCACTATGGCTTGGGGCTGTGGAAAGATGAATGGATGGCTGGAAAGAATCTCTTTGGACTGGAGCCACCAAGAGAGTTCTTGTTTGCAGCAATTGGTGATCAAGATGTGATATGATGTCGGCTGATTCATCAATGACTATTGTGAGGCTAGAAGTCATTGTAGAATGCGCATGTGATATCTGGCCTAGGGAACTAGAGTTGTAGAGGCTGCCATTGAGCCTAGCATCTGAAAAATTATTTGGGCTGGAACAGTCTTGTTTCAAACTATTTGGTTTACTTGAGCTCTAATCTTTTGGAGTCTCTCTACTGGGGGTGAAGCAATTCCTGTAACAGTGTTCAGTCAGATATTGTGTAGATTTGACTTTTTGTGATTTACTGTGATGTGATACCTAGTGAAATGCAAATATGTAGGATGTAATCTCTTGCCCTTTTGAGTTGATGCCTTGTGGTAGCATTAAGGAGCCAGTCATTGAGATAAGGAAATACTCAAAATCCTTGCAGTCGGAGATGAGCTGCTACCACTGCCATACATTTGGTGGACACCCTGGGGCTGTGGTGAGAACAAAGGGCAGTGCGCTAAACTGAAAATGACTGGTTCCCAGCTGGAAGCACAGGAATCTTCTGGAGCTTTTATCCATTTTTATATGGTAATGCACCTCCTGCAGATCTATACAGCACATCCAATCATCTTTTTCCAAAAACGAATGAATTGACTGTACCAAGAGCATCCGGAATTTAATTTGTTGGGCTGTCTTGCTGAAGTGGCTGAGATCCAAAATGGGTCTCCAGTCCCCTGTCTTTTTGGGTACTAAAAAGAATCTTGAGTAAAACCTGGATCCTTTTTGGTCTGGTGGGACTTCTTGGACAACTATTTTTTCTTGCACTTTTTGAATTTCTATGACTGCTGCTTCTCTGTGACTGGATGAAACATCTGGGAGTCTTTTTTTTTGCATTTTTGGATTTGAAGAAAGGGGAATGGTATAGCCTCCGGAAATGATCCCCTGCACTCATTTGTCCAATGTTATCTGAAGCCAGGCAGATTGGTGCAGGGATAATCGTCCCCTGACTGCCTCTAGAGGAAGGCAATCAGGTCTCCATTCAGGAGTGATGACAGGAGTTACCAGAGAAGGACCCCTGATTCTGCAGGCCACCTCTACCTCTAGGATGGTATCTTCCATTATTGCTTCCTCCTCTGCCCTGGGGGAAGTCCTTGCCATGTGAGTCCTGGAAAGGCCCTTGGGACTTTTTGAACCATAGCCTCTCACCTCTCTGGTTCCTAGAATAGGGCCACTGAGGAGTGGAGAAGCATACTCCCATGGCAAAAAGAGTCTTCTCATCCTTCTCACTTTTGGCCAGTGTGTCTTTAATCTTGGGTCCAAACAGGGATGTTTTGTCAAATGGAGCATTGACAACCAAAGATTTAAATGGCTCTGCAAAGTCAAACAAGCCCATCCAGGCATGTCTCCTAATGGCAATGCCTGAACCCGCTGCTCTTGTCATCCCTTCGGCTGCGTGGGCTATTAGCCTCATAGAAGAATTGGAAATTGAGTTGAGGGTGGTGGGCTGAGATGCAACCTTGTCTCGTACCACTTTGGCTACTGCTCCTGTGAGAGTATTTGACAGTTCTTTTATCAAATCTCTCTGCAACCTGGTAAAGTGTGCCATGTAATTCAACGACCTGAGAGTGACGGTTGATGAAATGTAAATGCGCTTCCCAAACTTATCCATAGTCCTAGACTCCTTGTTAGCAGGATGGATAGTAGGAATTTCCTCTGCAGATTTCTTCTTTGTGGCTGCTGCTATCACTGTGGCTTGTATAGGAATGCCCTTAACAGAAAGGATGTGGTCAGGCCTCTTGGGGATTGGCTCGATGGCTTCAGGACTCTTCCATGCAAACTGCATGATTAACTTAATTAGGTCATCAGCGGGTGGAGAGATCCAAGAGGTAGGGGGCTGGCCATGAAAACCTCTAGGTACACCGATTCCTCCAAGGAATGTTGGATGGATGTCCAGCCACCCCTCTGTTTCAGGATTTCCAAGATGTCCCCAAAGGAAACAAAATCAGGGGTGACCTGGGGGAACCTTCCCCCTCATCAAAATTGGTATCTTCCATGAAGGACTCGTCCGGGAAGTCTAAGTGCTTCACAGGTACTTCCTCAGAGGGATGTTTTGGGGAAGTATCCAAAGAGGAAATCAACAAGGCGGGGTCTGTCCTGAGGCTTTTGTCCCCCCTGTCCCAGAGATGAGGCTGATGGAAGCTCTGGTCGAGGGGATACAGATGTTTGGCCCGACAGGGGTGGCAAGGACTGGGAATCCGCAATGGACAAGGCTTTCTCCATGATCCTTTAGGCCGGCACTCCATAGAGGGATGGGAGCCCGGAACCGAAATAGACTCCTTGGTCCTACCCCACACCCAAGAGGCGGCCTCCGAATCAGAAGCCTTGGTCGAGCCCAAAAACGCTGAAGCACCGAGGGGCAAGGAAGGCTCCGAAAAAATTGAAGTCAAATCTTGCCCCTAGCAACCAGTGATGAAGCCTCACCCCGGGAGACCACCAGTTCAGATAAACCAGAGGAACTCAAGGCAATTCTCGGTTCTGGAACCAAGACAGATGGAGCCAGGCAGGTTGGTGCCAGGGGCTCCAAAGACACAAATGGAGTTGGAAGATTAGATGGTGCCAAGGAAGGACAGGTCCTAGTGCCAAGTTGGCTGGGAATCGAAGATGGAGATAATCCCTTCACCGTTAAGAGCTGGTCCACCAGCCTCATGATGTATGATTCTGAGTGGCTCTTAGTGGACCAAATGGACAATGCCAAAGGACGCTTGGGAGGTCTCAGTTCCATAAATGGACTTGGTGGTCAGTCCGCAAATGGTTCGACTGATGGATAGTAAGTGGTTCTTGGAAGTGTCCTGAATATAGGTTGTTTCGGTTCTGCTAAAACCTCAGGTGCTGAAGCATTAGGTGCTGAAGGTTTTGGTGCCAAAGAAATTTTCCGTTCTGAATTATCTTTGCCTGTCGGTGCCTGTGAAACTGTCGACAGTGAAGGTTGCTTTTGTAATTTAGCAGGCGGTCCCGTGGAACTGCTCTGTACTGAGTGCAATGTTTTCTTAGGTTTAGAAGAAGAGGAGGAGAAAGATGATGAACTGGCTTCAGTCCTTGGACCAGATATGGCCTCTTCAAAATCTCCCTTATGTAAGCCTTTCAAAACTAGCTTATTTCCCTACTCATTTAAAGTACTGGCAGAGAAAGCATGCCAAATGGCGCAGTCCTCCTACAGGTGGACAGCACCCAAGCAGTACGCACAATATACATGCCCACCTGAATTCGGCATCTTTCTTTCACTCTTTTGGCACCTCTTAAAGCCAGAGGTGCCCTTTGAAGGTTTGTCAGCCATGGAAAAGGAGAAAAAAATAATCCTGACCTAAAAAAGGTTAAACACACACACACTTAAGGAGGAGACAGAAAGGACCTTTTTTCTTTTAATAAAGAGAAACAGATACCAACAATGGTAACTAAAGGATACCTACAGAGGTAAAGAAAGTACCAACAACAGTACGTTAAGCAAAAACTACCGAAAGTTAGAGGAATGGGGGAGAGGGATCACTCACACACTATAAGAAAGAGGATAGGGTAGAAAAATAAGATGAAAGCTCTATAGAAAGATATAAATTATGAAGTGATAGAACTTTTATAAGATATAGAGAAAATATAGAAAAAAGCTCACTTTAAACTAATGTCAAGGCATGAGAGAAGGTGAATGCATCTGACACATGGAGCAGCAAACGAGATCTGTGGTAATTTACAGAGGAACATTATGGGCAGAGCCTGGCTTGAGAGTTGGAAGGCACAAGCTGAAGTAAACAGCTGAGTTGGTTCCAGAGATGAGGCTCTCACTGGAACCGAGTCAGTCAGAGCCAGGCACGTCTGTGCCAGGGGCTCCAAAGACACAACTGGAGTTGGAGGAGGAAGATTAGATGGTGCCAAGGGAAGGACAGGTCCTGGTGCTGAGTTGGCCGGGAACCAAAGATGGAGGTAATCCCCTCCCCATTAAGAGCTGGTCCACCAGCCTCATGATGTACAATTCTGAGAGGTTCTTAGTGGACCAAATAGATGATGCTAAAGGAGACCTAGAAGGTCTCGGTTCCATAAATGGACTTGGTGGTCGGTCAGCAAATGGATCAAGTAATGAAGAGTAAGTGGTTCTTTGAAGGTGTGACACCCATGCCCTGGCCCAGCAATCAAGGAGCCTCAGTCCTCACCACTAACAACAGAGAGGGCATCTCATATATGAGGAAAGGATAACAAATACACACACTAAAGTTCAATTTCCCTTAAGAGCACACAGAGATCACAGTCAGTCTGGGGCTGGTCGCTCCCTTGCTCTCCAGGTCCCCAATAAGACTCCCCACTTTCACAGCTATAGGGTCCAGATCTCAGCCTAACTGGGCAAGCTAAAACCTCCAGCACCCTCTCTGTCCAACCAGTGCTTTGTGTCCCTGCCCAAGTAGCTGATACATACACACGTTGAGAGAGTTTATACAACCACACAGACACTTCTGGGGAAAGCTGGCACAGGTTCTCCAGCTGTGCCCCTTTTACCCAGACTATATGGTAGTACCACTTGCCACCACCTAGCTAATATTTATGAGCTACTCAAAGGCCCTTAAAAGGGTTTCCAATTATTACTGCACAATAGTATTATCCAGTTGGTAGTATGACTAATCAGTCAACTCTTATTTGGAGTGACTTGAACAGTAAACTCTATAAATATGCAATGTATATTAGAGCTTACATTATCTCTACACAAACCAGCCACAGTTAAAAGGTTTTAAAATATTTAATAATAAATAATTAAAACCACAAGACAATACTTTCTACTACACAGTCAGCGCTTATCAAGAATTCAGAGATCACACAGAAATACTTAAAATAATTCCGTAGTACAGTTCTGACATCGCAGAAAAATAGTCTAATTTTTCTAGCTTCTAGCTATCCCTAAAATAAAACACAAGTCTAAGGTAACTTACATATGAGCAAGAGGTAGTGCTGTGAGTTGGATGATCCAGACAAAATGCTTAATGCCTTCTGATTCTTTCTGTTTAAATTGAAACTGCAGTTCTGATAAACATTACATAATTTCTTTTTCACTTTCCTGGAGTTTCCAGGCTACACATTAACTGCATTTACATTCTTAACATCTCCCTTTTGTTATCTTCCAGCTGGACAGGAACAGAGCAATAAAAATACATTTGCATGTTTAAATCTAGCAATTTAGCTCTTATTTAAAACAATAGAAAGAATTTCTTCATCTAGACTTTTCGGCACCACTGCTACTTCAAAGGGTCACCACATGCTTTAATTTGCTCAGTAGAGTGCACTGTTGTCACATTTATTTCCAGTTCCACATGTAACAGAGTTTCTTTACATTTAAGACAACAAGCCTGTAGTTTACATTCATATTTACAAATGACAGAATTATCTGCAAAATTCTATCTGGCTAGGCTGGCAGCCTTCACCCTTCTCTACCAGTCTTCATAGAAGTGTAGAGAATATAGGTTGTTTTGGTTCTGCCAAAACCTCAGGTGCCGAAGCTATAGGTGCTGAAGGTTTAGGTGCCAAAGAAATTTTCCATTAATTATCTTTGCCTGTCAGTGCCTGGTAAACTGTTGGCACTGAAACTTGTTTTTTGTAATTTATCCGGCGGTTCTGAGGAACTACTCTGTACCAAGTGTAATATTTTATTAGGTTTAGAAGAAGAGGAAGAGGAAGATGGCGAACTGGCTTCAGTCTTTGGACCAAATATGGCCTCTTCAAATTCTCCCTTACATAAGCCTTTCAAAACTAGCTTAATTCTCTGCTCAGTTAAAGTACTGGCAGAGAAAGCATGACAAATGGCGCAGTCCTTCTACAGGTGGACAGCACCCAAGCAGTACACACAACATACATGCCCATCTGAATTCATCATCTTTCTTTCAGACTTTTGGCACCTCTTAAAGCCAGAGGTGCCCTTTAAAGATATGTTGGCCATGGAAAAGGAGAAAAAATAGGCCTGACCTAGGAAAGGTTAAACACACACACACACGCTAAAGGAGGAGACAGAAAAAAACTTTTTTTTTTAAAAAAAGAAACAGATACCAACAATGTTAACTAAGCGATACCTACAGAGGTAAAAAAAGGACCAACAATAGTACGTTAAGAAAAAAACTACCGAAAGGTAGAGGAAAGGGGGAGAGGGATCACTCACACATTATAAGAAAGAGGATAGGGTAGAAGAATAAGAAGAAAGCTCTATAGAAATATATAAATTATAAAGTGATAGAAATTGTATAAGATGTAGAGAAAATATAGAGAAAAACTCACTTTAAACCAATGCCAAGGCTTGAGAGAAGGGGAACGCGTCTGACACACAGAGTGCAAATGAGATCTGTGGTAATTTACAGAGGAGCATTATGGGTACACCCTGGCTCGAGAGTTTGGAAGGCACGAGCAGAACTAAATGGCTGTGTCAGTTCTGAGCTTTTGCAAAGAAACAAGATTACCAAATAATATAAAGGATAAGTCATTCCTTACAGATCAAAAGTTTGGAAAGTGAGCTTTGTTCACTAGTTGTGTTAACTTATACTTGCTTAAGCATATCCTATATAACCCTTAACTGTAGTTAGCATTCTTTCACTCCATCCCTATCCCCCTTTACCCCTTTCTTCATTTGTCTCATGAACTTTTAAATATCTTTGTGGTTTCTCATCAATTCCACAAATCCACAATACAAGTGGTGAATAAGTACTTTGACAGAAAGGTTTGATTTGTTAAGCTTACATTCTACTGCTTGACTACTATAGTCCTATAGGATACTGCCAGTAAATCCTATCTGCATGGAAAAGTAACCCCCCACCCTCTTGTGACCCATCTGTTAACCAGTGTTTCACCCAGTGAATTACTTAAGGACTGACACTTAAAGCTTTTAATTTGCCTGTTATAACCTATGGGAATAATGTTGAATGACTCAGCAAGGTTCAAGATATGCAGTACGCACTGTTAACCCTTCATCAAGTGCTACTGTCACCCTAGCCCACTCCTCACTCCCAACCTTACTCAAGGCAGCCCTATCACATCTCTGTGACATCATCAACTACAACCATATCATGCCCCGTCTTCTTTGCTTTTTAGTAAGTCTCTTATCCCCTGTACCTTTCCTTGTAGACATCTTTGTGTAATAGGATGCTGTTTTCCATGTATGACCTCTAGAATTGCACACAGTACTCAAGGTGTGGCATGACCTAAACCCAGCATTGTGGTAACATTAACTCTTTGCGTCTGCAGTCAGTCCCTCTAAGGATACATCCATTCAATTTACTGCTACCATTTCTATCTCATTTTACTTTAAATGATCCAGTATAGGTATGATCATGTGATCAGTAACCATCGGCTCCACTACCCCAGATGATACCTCTCACCAGGATTACTGTGATCTAGTTGCAGTACTTTTTCTGCACTGAAACTTAGCTGCCATCTTTTAGTCAACTTGAGTCAGTCCAGTCCTTTGTAGACCCTCACTTTCTTCACTGAAACACTGTAATAGTCATATTCTTTACTCCAGACAATGGACTACATCGCTGTGTACCCTGTCATTCAACCATTCAGCAATACATTTTCCTAGAACTGCTCTTACGTCCCCACCATTGTTTTTTATTTTTTTTTCTAGCAGTCATCTCTAGGGAATCAAAGGCTTCAGTTAAATCTAGGTAGACTATATCTACCAATACTCCCATGACAAATTCAGTTGTAGCCCAGCAATAAAACTGGATCAGGCTTACCTTTCATTGTTTTCTAACAAAGAACACACTTGGAGTTGCAATGGAGATTACTGTCCTCTTGGAAAATTAGTAGCATTTCCCTCAGGATTTTCTCCATGGCTTTCCCTGTTAGTACTTTTAGGTTATCAAGTCTATAGTCTCTGAATTTTTTTGTTCCCACTATACAAGGGTAACACACTATGTTCCAGTCCTCAGACAATTCTGCTGTGGCAAGTGATCTATTAAAAACATATGCCAAGGGATCTGTCAGTACACCTGTCAGATTCCCGATGACCTTGGAAGGCAGGTCACATAGTCCTTGTACTTTATCTTCCCTTAAGGAAGCTAGTTCAGTCTTATCCTTCCCTCCTCCTTTACTGTTTTGTCTGCCCATGGTGCTCCCCTCTCTCTCTTAGCATGATACCCTGTCCTTGCTTGCCTTTCTAAACAGTGAAGCACAGTATTGTTTTGGTACCTCTACTTTTTTTCAGTCCTCTGGGATGTACCTCATCTGCATTAATCTTTGTCAGGTCTGTCCCTTCCTTCTTTTTTTTCTCTTTAATACCCTTAAAGAAGAATTTGCCTCCCTTCCTGACTCCTCCTACTGTCTCCATTTCAGCTTATGCCTGTTTGACTGCTTGTACTCTACCGCCCCCATTTCCTCACTCACTCCCTGTCCTATGCTTTAACAACTAACCTCACCTTCTCCTGGGGAGCTACAGTGGGCTTCTTTTTTTTTTTGCTTCTTCCACAGACCATTTTGCTTAGCCCCAAGTACTGTATCCTTCACCCAGTTCCATAGCTTCCCTACATCAGTTAATATCCAAGTCCTCCCATCTCTGACTCTGCATATCCACTCATCATAATTAATTCCCCTAAATCCCACATCATTGCCTTTATACTCAGTTTTTTACCCTTCCCCCACACATTGAGATGATCACTTCTGGCTAAAAATACTTGTACCTAGATATCTCTTCCATCTTAAGACCACATCCAAAATTGTAAATACATACAAAGTGTTTCTGAGACAAATGAGAGATATTGTTTGTTCACACCTTAATTTCCATCCTTACCTCTTTAAACTTTCTTTTGTCACTACTCAACACAAACAATTTAACTTTTGCTCTATTATCCAGCTTTGCCCTTCTGTCTGTCTACACCTTCACTCCACTCTGCTGCTTATATCCTCAAAACAACTTGACAATACTGCAAAATTATTTTCTTCAGTATATTACCTCTAGTGTTTAAGATTACAATCACTTGACTAATTTGTAACTTTTACCTATATAAATCTGTACATATCACGTGTTTGCACACTTTTTCAACTACTGTATATTACTGTCTGTTTTGTGAATATTGCTTGTATTTTCTAATTGTTTTATATTTTATGTGCTGTTTTATGTTGTATGTGCTTTATAGTGTGGGAGCTTTTCTCCCTGGGCCTCCACTGAAAATGGGTTCCCTTGGCCCAGTGGACTTTCCCAGTAAACAAATGCCAATAAATAAATAATAATGGCAGGCAGAATGAAAACAGCTGAATTCCTCAGTTAATAAGGAATGCAACTCAATGGTGTGGCATTTTAGGGGGTACAGGAAAAGCCGAGAGAGAGATTAGAGATACTGAGGCCCTGTATGCAAAGTCATAAAGCCATAAGTGCAAAAATAAAGAATTAGAACCACATTAAAATAAGGGAAACAGAGACATTTTACATTGTTTTTATGGGTAAATAATGTCACTCAGACAAATATGGACTGAAGCGTCATTGGTTATAATGTCTAATTAAACAATAAAACATATACACACAACTATGATGGGCAGCAATACATTTACAAAATAAGCATGAGGTTTACTACACTACTGTAGATTTTAAAAATAAATATATATTTAGGCTGTGCTTGTTAAGTTATGACTATCAAAAAAATGTAAGTTTATTAGGACTCCACAAGCATCAGGAGAAACTTTGGTTAAAATATCTGAAGGAATGTTTAACATCTACTGCTGATTTCATAATTAAATAGGAACATTCCATAGAGTGTTACTACATTCATTTATGTAGAAGTTACAGTTACATTAGTTAATCCAAAATCCAGCTATGCTGACTGCAGCTCTGGATGTTGTTATGGTAAAATCCAACTGATGAAACTATCTGTAACAATTATACAACTGCTGAAAAGTAACTACAGTTGAAACTAATTTATATTTCACTTACGAAAGAGAAGTAACACTACCTAGGCATGTATTTAAGGAAGGAAGAGCACTTTTATGTTATTATGGACCATCTGAACAACTGGGATTGCTACTCATTACCTACTGCATTAGATTTAAATGGTGCAATAGACCAAACCGCTAGAAGACAAAGTGAATACGGTAGGCATAAGGCATTAATAAAAATCTATTCAATAACTGGAAAGGAGGGAGGCCATTAATGTATTTAAATTATATGTAGACAAGCAAGGATCTTTATTAAAAAGGAGAAAGAAGACAGATTTAGTTTGAGGAAGTCAGAAAAGACATTTGGGGCATTCATAAAAATTAGATCCAAAAATGTTTAGTCCTTCCCTCATTGTGCTCCTGTAGTGCTATGGAGCTATCTACTTCAGAGACATGCAAGAGCTGCACGGAGTAAAAGCTCATTATCAACTCATTTACATGTCTTTGAACTGAGCACCTAATACAGACAGAGCAATTCATTCTCCCTACCAATCCAGGCGAAGCTGTTGCACAAGCACCTATAGCTACATTGACAGCCAGACACACAGATTTTATAAAATACATCTCTCTCTCTCTCTCTTTATATATATATATATATATATATATATATATATATATATATATATATATATATATATATATATATCTATATGTGTGTGTGTGTATTTAGATAGATAGATATATCTATATCCATATGAGTCTACTTCAGAAGACTGACAAACCAAAAGACTGTAAATTCAAAATACTGAATGACGGACTTTGCCCCTTCTACACTGTTGAGCGATTTTGGAGTTGGTATATATAGTGAGCAGGGGGTGTGGGGGCTGAACCTCCCACATGAGGGGTGCAGGGGGGATTGCCTCAGCATTAAAAATGTGTTCAGTAGTTTACATTTTCAGTGTTTTGGAATGCAGTCTTTTGGTTTGTTGGTCTTCTGAAGTAGACCTATATATATATATATATATATATATATATATATATATATATATATATATATATACAGCATATATATATATATATATATATATATATATATATATATATATATATATATATATATATATATATAGATATAGATATATATATATATATATATATATATATATATATATATATATATATATATATATATTCACACACACACTGGATAGCCTCATATACACATCACTATAGTCCCAACCATAATCCTACACCGGACAGACACACACACAGCCTTACAGGATTTATCAGTTGTGTTGCTAATTGCCTTCCTTCTGCCATACACAATGGGTTAGCACTGTAAAACTGAGTCCCACTGCTCTAATCCAAAACAGTACAGCACAACTTGTCCTTCAATTGCTCTTCTGAGAATAATGCACAAAGACACACATGTGGGCTCTACTGAGAATAAAGGACAAAGACACACATGGCTAACATACATTAGCCATACCCCTGGACTGTTGCATCTGCATGTGGCTTTATTCAGCAGACCACTGTAGCACTACTTGCTGGCACAATCTGGGAATCATTCCCTCGTTGTGCACTGAGCAATTCTGCTAGTAACACAGTTGTGCACTTTGCTATATATTCCTGAGTGCCCTCAATATCCTTCCACTTCCTTGACATGCCTAAAATAGAATTAAGACAGGGGAACTATTATTGAAAAACACAGGCCATCCTATTAGTAAGATAGGAGCCCTGCTGATTTGTGGTAATATCTTTATTAAACAAAAAATAAGGAAACTTTACAGAACCTCCCTAATATCTTACAGTATTTATTGCAAGCAATATTTCTTAAAGCATAATAAATATGCAGGTGCATTTAGTCTCACAATCACAAAAGATAAATGAGGGCTAGTGGATTATACAAATTTATCATTTTTTAACTAAGAGAGCTCTGGGATAGTCTGTGGCACATCTCATGTTGTGTTATCAACAAGAACAACATTAAAAAGTGAATGGAAAAAGGTTGTATTTGCTACTGTTTATGAAGGGAAATGACCCAGACCATCCATCCGCAACCCATTTTTGCACATAAGGTAGGGGTATCACAACAAAAGTGACAACCACCGAGAAACAATGTTCACATTGCCGGGTTTGTTCTTTCATACCATGCACAGGCACGCTATAGCCAATTAAGTGTGCCCAATCTACCTGCTACATGTCTTTGAAATGTGGAAGGAAACCAGAGCACCTGAACCAAACCTAAATGAACAGAGAAAGAATATGCAGATTCCATATGGAAGGCATCCCAGCACAAAACTGAACCGGATAACCTCTTGCTATGAGGTGACAATTCTACCTGCTGCAACACTGTACCACTCACAAAATGGCCTAGATCTGTCAGATTACAAATCACCAACTCTGCAGTGCTACAAAAAGTTATCAAAATGATTACACATGACAAAATATCAGATGAGATGGATGGGAACTTTGATATTCAGCAGTCTGTGCTCAGAAAAAGACTATCAAAAGTCTCCCGTACGTTTGAGACTGTGTTTCGAGTTACAGACAGTGAGCTGCAGGTTGGCATTATATTCACTGACACCAAGCAGGCTTTTGATTATGTCAGCCGCACTGAATACTTTCAAGTGGTCCCTAAATACAAATGTTTGATTTGGTTTTTAACTTACTACTTATGTCTCACTGTCTCCTTTGGGCGATGTTGTCTTTAATGTTTATGTAATATTGTATTATGTGATGTACATTTTATTGATTTAGTCAGTGCTTATTTTTCTTAAGCACTTAAATAAATCTGAACTTAAACAACCATTTTGTCATGGTTCAAAAAATTACGCCCTTTTTTTGAGGGGGGTAATAGTGTGGTAAGAAGATCAGACTTAATGAATCTGGGCTCCTTAAATGATCACATTTATAATATGACTATCTGATCTCACATGCTTACTGTTTAAACCATATATGAGCAATTTAAGACTGATAAAAATCAATGTATGCAGACAACTTCAGAACAGCCAAAATAACCATATGCAAGATTGGGAAGTTGTACCAAGTACTCTAAGAAGCATGTTTGCTTGAAATCCAGAAATAGGGTGCCAAGTTTTAAAAAGGTAATCAAAATGCCAGGATGATGAACCCCTATGTAAAGTTGCAATTTAGAAGTAAATATGGATAGACAACTGTGGTTTGAAAGACTACACTATTGGTTTACTATAAATGTAGGAGCTCTTCTGCTGGTCCTGGGTAGTATCCACTCTGCTGGTTCTGTTTTTTGCCTGATAAGACAACTATTAGAACATTTTGCTCTACTGCAGTCTCCTCAAAAATGGTATTTATGAAATTAGTTTGAGAATTCAGCATACAAATCAGCATATCTCAATAACTGGGTTCAAAATGTGAATTATCAAAACAGATTACATAAACAATGTTTATTTTCTGTATTATTTCAGTATTACAGATTTACTATTGGCTTTCAGAGTTGTAAAGGATCTACATTAGCTTGACATTTTACGTTTATGCTAGGGAATAAAGAGGTAAATTTACAGTGGTAAAGAAACATGGTTAGATGGCAATAAAATACCACATGGAGAATGAACTAGTTTGTGGAATGCACAACTCCAATACGGGATGGAATGCCTACTAAAATGGAAAACAAGAGCCTACTGGGGCTTTCAAGAACAGAGTGAATTGTTATACTAGAGATATGAAATACAAAATCTGCTTAGGATCAGGTGCTTTGGAATTTATATCTCATTGCCTAAGTTTGTCTGTGCTTACTTGCAATACCCCTGGGATGCACAGTAGCAAACCCCACCTTCTCACAGATTGGGATACGTCGTTCTTATTTCAACATTTTCATAGTGTGTGTGGCTGATTAGGATTTATTGGATTATTTTGTTAATGAGTTGATTTTGTATATATATGATAATGGATGCAGGGGGTGGTAATTCTCTTGCTCCATATAATACAAAATCTCTCGTACAATACTGCTTTTTCACAGTAAGCCATAACAACTTTGTGTTGAGATACACACACACACTCACATACACACACACACACACACACACACACACACACACACACACACACACACACAGTCCTGGCCTGGGGGTACTACAATCAACTTATGCTAAAAGGCTACCTATTTATATACAATGCCTTTTCACATCCATCATAGGCACTGTACAATCCTTCTCATATCAGCTGTCACCATATAACAAGTGCCATCATTGTATACAAAGGTTACAGTCCTTCCCAGGGCAGGAATCACCACTTTTCACCGTGTCAATAATCTATACCACAGTCATTGCTTTATACTTGTCTACAGACTTGATAAAAATCATCCATTTTCTTCTTATCTCATTCCCACTTGAGTTTTTGTTAAAACAAAATAAGCCTGTAATTGCAAGGGACCAGCACCACTGTCTTTCATGGTATCCCTCTTTTAAGATCTGTTAATAGTTGCCCCATTTCCATCTTAGGTTTACCAAGCATCAAAGGATAAGATGGTTGCAATGAGTGCAGCTTAGTGTTCCAAGGACCACAACTGCAGACCATAGTCAGTTGTCTGTGTAATCTTTGCATATATAGGCAAGTTTTCTCCTGGCACTCTGGTCATCTCCCCCTTCCACATACTAAAAAAAACTGGCAACACTCAACTGGCAATATATACATGCTGTATTTATCCTTGCCCTTGTGACATACATCATCACTGAAAAGGGTCTATGGACCAGCCCACTTACCCAGTTAGCATATGTTAAAATAAACAAATCTTTAAAATGGTGAAATAGTATATATTTTTCCTCATACACTAAGTTCAAGGTTACTATATCTTGAAGTACTTCTCTTATGTCAAGGTACACCTCTCTCAGTGTGTGTACATGTTTACTGTTAGCAAAATGTGAGGGGTGGAGACACCAGAGAAGAAATACATTTTGCTAAATAGTTTCAGAATTCACTGCTTTGGATTTGCGATCATGGTTTTTCATAACTTCAAGAATTTTTGTTGTTGCTCAAAACTGTGGATACAAAACAAATTGCAACACTGTTTTAACCTATGAGTTAAAGGGTATGACAAGGAAGTGGTGATAATTAGCACAGATTTTTTTTTCTGCTTAACAGTACATGCTTGATGCTGGATGTGAAATCTGAGTAAAATGCATGCTTTTCTGTCAGTATAATAGCACAAAGTATTAAAGACCTCATTCTCTTTTCAAAATTAACAGTACATGCTAGATGGATGGGCATTTATTGCAGAGAAAACCACTTCTACAGAACAAGCTTCCCCTCTACATAAAGCAGAGAACTGCTCTTACTCTATTCAAACATAACTTGGACGAATGGATAGAGCCACAAGTCCACCCCTTGCCCTCAAGAACTGGGAAAACATAAGTACCCAACATATACCTGTGTGGCCCATCTTTGGAGATTCATTCTGCAAAATATAAGGACAGTACAGTTGTGTAAAATCTTACCATAACAGTAGATGTCCTTGCCTTCACCGCTGCAGTATTCCTTATGAATGTGATTCCCTGTTGTGAAGTCCTCTGTCCAGCCTGTTTACAAAAGTCTACCATTGCTTTAAGGCACACTGAATGTCACCTGCACACTCCTTGCGTAGGGTAGGGCATAAAGGTGATGTTCAGGGTTACCATCCTCAGAACTGATTGCCTCAGTAGAAACAGCAGTCCAAGGCAATCCAAGGAGAATCTGCGCAGTCAGGAAAGGAAAAAGACCAGGGGGGGTGGAGGGAGGGAGTGAATACTGCAGTGGTGAAGGCAAGGACATCTACCATTATGGTAAGAATTTACACAATTGTGCTATGTCCTTACATTCACCATATTCCTTACAAATGGGAGAGTGCAAAAGCTCAAGAAGAAACCTGGGAGGAGGAAGCAGCAGAGCCCTCCAAGAAGCCATGAAGAATGGCAGCAGCAAAACCAGCTCTAGAGATCCCATCCAACTGGTAATGTTTGGTAAAGGTATGCACAGAAGTCCAGGTAGCAGTTTTAAGAAAAGAATTACCATCTAGGCCTTTGAAAAAAAGGACCAGAAGAAGCCACAGCTCTAGTGGAATGAGCCTTTACAGAAGAAGGAAGGCTCTTGCTATGAAAAGTGTAACAAAAGGAAATAGCCTTTGAAATCCAAGTGGAAATAGTCTGCTTGGAAACGGCCAAACCTAAAGACCTAGGATGAAAGGAAACAACTGGTTAGACTTTCTGATAGCTTTAGTTTTATTTATTTATTTATTTTTTTATTTTATTTTACATTTGTTGACCGGGCTAGTCTAGCTGGAGATATTTCCATTTTCAGTAGAGGCCCGAGGAGAAAAGCTCCGCAGAAGTATAAATTAATACATATGTAAAAATCAGCATACATAGCAAGTAAACAATTAGTACATAGGTTAGTATTAGTTAAAAACAGCAAAATTCTTAAAAGTCTTCAAACAAATTAGTACAACAAGAAAGAGTTTTAGCCAAATAAAATCTGAGCTGTCTATGCACATCCAAGGTATGAAGCACCCTCTCGCTGACAAATTGCAGAGAGGGAAAAAAGTAGGCAAATTAATAGACTGATTAAGTGACAACTCATTCACCACATTGGGAATGAAAGAAGGATTAGTATGCAAGGACAACCTGTCCTGATGAAATATCAAAAAAAGGTGGACAAGCCATAAGGGCTTGCAACTCAGACACTCTTCTGGCAGAAGTAAAAGCTAACAAAAGAACTGTCTTCCAAAAACAATGTTGCAAGGAAGCTGAAACAGCAGGCTCAAAAGGAGCCTGCGTCAATTTTTCCAGAACAAAATTAAGATCCCAGGGAGGAGGAACAGGGTTCCTAGGAAGTCTAATGTTAAGGATGCCTTTAAGAAATTGCTTAGTCTCAAATCTAGAAGCTAATGGGGGAGTTAAAGGTAGATGAGCAGAAAGAGCTGATAAGTGGGCCTTAATAGAATAATAAGCCAAACCAGCATTGAGCAACTCACACAAATAAGAACCAAAGGAGCATCCACAGAAAATGGGTCCAGGTCACAAGAAAGATACCAAATAGAAAACCTCTTCCATTTAGATAAGCAGGATTTCCTAGTAGCAGCTTTCCTGGCCTCCCTGACTCCTTCTCAGGATTGTGTCTTTCTGGGTTGCAGGTTTCAAACATTGCCAATTCTGGCATCCCTACAGCACGTCCTCAGAAAAAAGGTATCTATGAGGAATCAAAACCCTATCTCTCACAGTGTCAGTTGAAGCATGGACAGGTGGGGATGGATGAGAGACCCCTCGTCTTGTGTGACGAGATCCACCCTGTGAGGTAACGTGATGATTGCCCCTGGCTAGATGCAGAAATAGAGGGAACCAGTGCTGTCATGGCCAAAAGGGAGTCACCAACAAGATTTTGGGAGCATCCTGTTGAATTCTGAACAGGATTCTCAGAATGAGGGGAAGGGGAGGGAATGCATAAAGCTACATCCCCTTCCAAGAAAATGAGAGGGCATCCGCCTTCCATACCAGAGGACCTGGGACTCTGGCACAAAACAGAGGAAGTTGTCAGTTCAGAGGGGAGGCAAAGAGATCTACTTGAGGAGTAGCCCACTGGTGAACAATGTCCAGAAACACATCCTTGTGAAGCATCCATTTGTGGGATTGAGTAAAAGACCTGCTCAATTCATCTGCCACAAAGTTGCGATCTGAAGGAATGTTAACTGCCTGAAGAGTCGCACAATATTGGATAGCCAGATCCCATACCAGAAGTGCCAGCCAGCAAAGACGGTAGGATCTCATAGCCCCATGTTTGTTGATATACCACATGACTGTGGTATTGTCTGTGAATACCTTGAGAGGCCCTGCAGAGAAGAGAGGATAAAAGGCCTGAAGAGCCAGCATAAGAGCCCTCATTTCTTTGACATTGATGTGCTCCTTCTGCTAAAGAGGCGAGCACATTCCCTGAACCCTCAGGGAGCCAAATGTTGCTCCCCAGCCCACATCTAAAGCGTCTGTGAACAGATCCTATTAGGGAAGAGGAGGCTGAAAAGGGAGCCCTGGATTCAGAGACAACTGCTGAATTCACCACAAGTTCTTTCTTGAGACATGGAAGAAGAGAAACAGGAAAGTCTAGAGGATACGCATGCTAAAGCCACATCAACTTCAGAAACCACTGGAACTTCCTCATGTGGAGTCTGACCAGAGGGAGCATTGGAATGGCAGAAGCCATGAACCCCAGAGCTCTCAGAAACTCCCTGGCTGGAATGGAGGCCAGAGAAAGAAGAGCTTGAAAGAAAGATATGAGAGTTAATGCCTTTGGAGGAGGCAGGGATGCCAGCATTGGCACTGTTTGAAACCTGCAACCCAGAAAGACATAATCCTGAGAAGGAGTCAGGGAAGACTTTTTGAAGTTTATTGTGAGCCCTAGGCTCTGAAGAAAAGAAATTGTAAAATGAAGAATTTGCAAAAGGACCACTGGAGAAGATGCCTGAATCAGCAGATCATCCAAATAAGGAAAGATTTGGATCCCTCGAAGCCTGCAAAAGGCAATCACAGGAGCGAGGCATTTGGTGAACACCCTTGGGGCAGTAGAAAGGCCAAAGAGCAAAGCACAGAACTGAAAATGCCAAGAAGCAACAGAGAAATGCAAAAATCTCCTGAAAAGGGGATGGATCGGAATAAGAAGATAAGCATCCTTGAGGTCCAGAGATGCCCGAAAGGCCTAAGGGAGCAAGAGAGAAAAAAGGGACTGAAGGGACAACATCTAAAAGGAAGGCACCTTCAGAAAGGTGTTCAGATGGCAGAGGTCTAGAATAGGTTCTTTTCTGAGCACTAGAAATATTCTTGAATAAAACCCTTTCCTCTTTTGGGACATAGGCACTTCTTGAATAGTACCAAGACAAGAGGTCTCAAAGAACCTCTGGGAAAAAAGGAAGCTGTTCCCAAGGAGGCTGAGGAATGCCCATAAAAGGAGGGTCAGAAATCCAGACCATGAGGTACCCTTGCTTAATGACTGACAAAACCCAAGAATCCTGGGTGATTCGGAGCCAAACAGGAAGAGAAAGAGAAAGAGAAAGAGGAATGTGTCTGGGAACGGGTGGATAGTCAGACAGTACCTGGTTTGTCAGGAAAGGAAGGCTAAAGAATCCCTGCAGTCTGAGTGGCCTTAGCAGGAGGAGTCCATTTACTACCCTTTTTAACTTTAAATGGAGGGTGAGACTGCATACAAACAAAGGCTGGCTTAGAAAGTACAGTTGTGTACACATACCATAAATGTAGATGTTTAAGTGTATTCACTGTTTCAGTCATCACCTGTGGGTTATCCTTGCTGTGGTAGCCCTCGGCCGGCCCAAATACCAGAGTCAATGTTTTTTGCATCGGTTGCCATCGCCTGTAGTCTGACATCAGATATTCAGTGCTATAAAGCAAGGCAGCTGATGTCATTACATCAGTTATTCTTGCCCTAACCCGTTAGAAGCACAAGGAAATAAGAAAAAGTGGTCCTGGTGGCCAAAAGCCACTGTGGAAAGCTTATGTCCCCCTAGGGGAATATGGTATATGGGGGATGGAGGGAGGGAAACCAGGACTGCAACAGTGAATACACTCAAACATCTACATTTATGGTAAGTGTACACAACTGTACTATGTTCTTTGTGTTTCACTGTTACAGTCATCACCTGTGGGAGGATTCCCAAAGCTGAGGAGGGGAGTGAAAGGAAAGGTTAGAGTCCTAGGCATGGGTCAGCAGGCCCTGCAGAACTGCAGAGGCAAACCCTGCCCTAGACTTAGAAAAAAGAGGTAGGTGGTAATGCTTTGTAAAGGTATGAACAGAGATCCAGGTGGCAGCTTCAAAGATGTCGCTGGTGGGGACTCCTCTGAGGAAGGCTGTGGAATTGGAGGCTGCTCTAGTGGAATGGGTACGGATAGACTTGGGGGGGGGGGGGATTCCCATGTAGTCTGTAGCAAAAATGGATACAGTGTGATATCCATTTGGAAATGGTTTGGAAATGGGCTTTTCCTCTGCCCCGGAGCAAAGCTGACAAGTAGTTGGTCTGTTTTTCTGAAAGGTTTAGTATGGCCCAGATAGTATCTGAGTTGTCTGTGCACATCTAGCAAGTGTAGAATTCTTTCCCCCTTGTTTTGAGTTTTGGGAAAGAAGGTGGGTAGGTGTATGGCCTGGTTGAGGGTCACATCAGATACCACTTTGGGCATAAAAAAAGGGGTTAGTCCTTGGGGAGACCCTATCTGCATGGAAAATGATGAAGGGCTCAACAGCCATGAGACCCTGAAGCTCTGATCCCCTTCTGGCTGAGGTGATAGCTAGTAGGAAGGCAGTCTTCCAGGAGAGGTATTTCAATTCTGTAGAAGCAGCAGGTTTGAAAGGAGGTAGGGTTAGTTTTTCTAGAACATAATTCAGGTCCCGGGGTGGTGTGGGAGGCCTTCTGGGAGGTCTGATATTAGAAGCCCCTCTGAGGAATTGTTTAATCAAAGGGTGAGAGAGAAGAGGGGTGGGTCTGAATCATAATGGGCAGAAATGTCTGAGGCATGGAAGGATGGGAGGTTTTGGCCCCTTTGGACTGGCTCCAGGAGCAGAATCTTTTCCATTTTCCTGTGTATGATTTTCTGGTGCTGGGCCTTCTGGCCTCTGCGATGATGTCTAGGACCAGTTTGCTTAACAGGGACTCCTTGTTAGCTTTTAAGGTATAAGCCATGCTGAAAAATTAAGAGTTTGTAAGACTGGGTGCAGTATCTTCCCCCTCCCCTGAGTCAAGAGGTCTGAGATCAGGGGAAGCTGCTTGGGGGGACCGTAAGGTCAGGTTGCACAGTAAGGGGTACCAATGCTGTCTGGGCCAATCTGGAGCAATGAGGATGGAATTTGGTCTCTCCTCCCTTATTCTGATCAGTACCTTGGGAATAAGGGACAGAGGAGGGAACACATAAACAAAGAGGGAGTTCCAGGGGAAGGTCAAGGCATCCACCTTCCACACTAGGAGGTGATACTCCCTGGTACAGGAATTTTGCAGCTGGTGGGAGACTGCTAGGAAGGTGCTTGGTGTGACATCTGGACAGAGGAAGGAGGACAAGGAGACATGGTGGTGGAATGAGGAAGTACAGGAGAGTATACAGAGGAAGAGGCTGGTGAAGAAGAAGTGGGATTGTCAAAGAAATGAAGAAAGTAGACATGAGTATAAGGAGATGAGGCACTTGGCAAAGAGAGAGGTGGCAAAGGCTAAGGATAAGGCATATAGAGAGTTGTATGAGAGATTGGACACTAAAGAGGGAGAAAAGGACCTGTACCAATTGGCTAGACAGAGGGACAGAGCTGGGAAAGATGTGCAGCAGGTAAGGGTGATAAAGGACAGTGAGGGAAACGTACTCACAAGTGAGGAGAGTGTGTTGAGTAGATGGAAAGAGTACTTTGAAAGGCTGATGAATGAAGAGAATGAGAGAGAGAGAAGGTTGGATGATGTGGGGATGGTGAAGCAGATCAGCAAGGAGGAAGTAAGGACAGGTATGAAGAGGAGGAAAAATGGAAAGGCTGTTGGCCCAGATGACATACCAGTGGAAGCATGGAGGTGGTTAGGAGAAATGGCAGTGGAATTTTTAACCAGATTATTTAATGAAATTTTGGAAAGTCAGAGGATGCCTGAGGAGTGGAGAAAAAGTGTTTTCAGTACCTATCTTTAAGAATAAGGGTGATGTGCAGAGCTGCAGTAACTACAGAGGGATAAAATTGATCAGTCACAGCTTGAAGTTATGGGAAAGAGTAGTGGAAGCTAGGTTAATAAGGGGGGTGATGATTAGTGATCAGCAGTATGGTTTCATGCCAGGAAAGAGCACTACAGATGCAATATTTGCTCTGAGAGTGTTGTTGAAGAAATACAGAGAAGGTCAGAAGGAGTTGCATTGTGTTTTTGTGGACTTAGAGAAAGCATATGACATGGTGCCTAGAGAGGAGTTGTGGTATTGTATGAGGAAGTTAGGAGTGGCAGAGAAGTATGTAAGAGTGGTACAGGATATGTACAAGGGTAGTGTGACATTGGTGAGGACTGCGGTGGGAGTGACAGATACGTTTAAGGTGGAGGTGGGATTACATCAAGGATCAGCTCTGAGCCCTTTCTTATTTGCAGTGGTGATGGACAGGTTGACAGATGAGATTAGACAGGAGGCCCCGTGGACTATGATGTTTGCAGATGACATTGTGATATGTAATGAGAGTAGGGAGCAGGTTGAGGAGACCCTGGAGAGGTGGAGATATGCTTTAGAGAGGACAGGAATGAAGGTCAGCAGGGCTAAAACAGAATATATGTGTGTAAATGAGACGGAGGGTAGAGGAATGGTGAGGATGCAGGGAGTAGAGCTGGTAAAGGTGGATGAGTTTAAGTACTTGGGATCAATAGTTCAGAGTAATGGTGAGTGTGGAAGAGATGTGAAGAAGAGAGTACAGGCAGGGTGGAATGGGTGGAGAAGAATGTCAGGAGTGATTTGTGACAGACGGGTACCAGTAAGAGTGAAAAGGAAGGTCTACAAGAGGGTAGTGAGACCAGCTATGTTATATGGGTTGGAGACGGTAGCATTGTCAAAAAAGCAGGAGTCAGAGCTGGATGTGGCAGAGTTAAATATGTTAAGATTTGCACTGGGTGTGACTAGGATGGACAGGATTAGGAATCAGTATATTAGAGGGTCAGCTCAGGTTGGACAGTTTGGAGACAAAGCAAGAGAGGCGGGATTGCGTTGGTTTTGACATGTGCTGAGGAGGGATGCTGGGTATATTGGGAAAAGGATGCTAAGGATGGAGCTGCCAGGTACGAGGAAAAGAGGAAGGCCTAAGATGAGGTTTATGGATGTGGTGAGAGAGGACATGCAGGTGATTGGTGTGAAAGATCATGATGCAGAGGACAGGAAGAAATGGAAACAGATGATCCGCTGTGGCGGCCCCTAACGGGAACAGCTGAAAGAAGATGATGATGATGATGATGATGTGGTTGAGGTGAAAAGCAAAGAGATCCACTTCCAGAGTCCCCCACTCCTGAGTGATTTGCAGAAATATTTCCCTGTGGAGCTGCCATTCGTAGGGGTCTAGTAAGTTTCTGCTTAGGGGGTCTGCCAGGGTGTTGTTGACCTCTGGTAGGTATTGGGCAATTAGGTGTAGACCCATGGAGGTGACTGTAAGCCAGAGGCTCATGGCTAACCTGCACAGGGGCTAAGATTGGTTCTCCTCCCTGTTTGTTGATATACCACATTACTGTGGTGTCTGTTTTTATAAGAAGAACCCCTGGCCTGAGATGGGGTTTGAAAGATGTCAGAGCCTTTTGTACTGCCATCATTTCTTTCTGATTAATGTGCAAGTGAAGTTGCTGGGCATCCCAAAGACCTTGGGTGCACCTGCCTGCTAGGGGAGCACCCCAAGCAATACCTGAGGCATCGGTGGTGATGGTCTGGCCAATAGGGAGGAAGATGAAGGGAAGACCCTTGTTCCTGGTACAGGCTTCTGCCCACCAGAGAAACTCGGCCCTTATACATGGGATCAGAGGAGAGAGGTCTCTAGGGACTGAGAGTGCTGGCCCCAAAGGTTCTTTAGATACCACTGAAGTTTTCTCATGTGAAGCCTGGCCAGAAGAATGAGAAGGGACGCAAGATGCCATGTATCCCAGGGCTTGCAGGAGCTTCCTCGCGGTGAGGTGACTTCTGGAAGCCAGCTGGGTAAAGTAGAGAGGCAGGAAGCTCTGCTCTTCTGGGGATAGGAAGGCCACTTGGGATGCTGTGTCTAGCAGAGTTCCCAAGAAAGTGGGGTTTTGCTTTAATTTCTTCTCATTGATGGTGAACCCTAGGGAAGTTAGGCATGATTTGACAAAGAGAAGGTCTTGGAGCAGTTTTTCTTTGCACTCTACCCAAATGAGGCAGTTGTCCAGGTGAGGGTAAATCTGTATATTTCTTTGTCTGCAGAATGCTATGGTTGGGGCCAAGAATTTGGTGAATATTCTGGGTGCAGTAGATAAGCCAAATGGCAGCACAGAGAACTGAAAGTGTTGTGAGCCTGCTCTGAAGTGCAGGAATTTCCTGCATGATTCCCTGATGGGGATGTGGAGGTAGGCATCTTTTAGGTCTAGGGTCAATAGCCAGGCATGTTTTGTTAGCATAAACAGCAGCTGCTGCAAAGTTAGCATTTTGAATCTTGGGACCACCAGGGAGGTGTTCAGAATGGAGAGATCCAGGATGGGGCACCAAGGGCCCTCTTTTCTGGGAACAAGGAATAGTCTGGAATAAAATCCTTTACCTGTTTGATCTGAGAGGACAGGTTCTACTGCCCCCTGGGATATGAGAGTTTGTACCTGTTTCAATGCCTCTGCCTACTGATTTGGAGGTAAGTCTCGGTACCTTATTGGAATTGGGAGTTTGCTGAGAGAATTTGTATCCCTGAAAATGATCTTTAAGACCCATTGGTCCTTTGTTATAGAAAGCCAGTTGTCTTTGAAGAGGGATATCCTTCCTCCTAGTTTTGATGAGTGAAGGGAGGGCAGAGAGAGGAGGGGGAGTCATTGTGAGTGTTTGACATAGAAGTTTGGCTTAGAACTTCCTGCCTTAGAGATGGAAGTGGTCCATTGTTTGCTTCTCTGCTGGCCCTGGGATAGGCGCCTGGATGGTCTGTCCCTGCGGGGCTTACCTTGGCCTTGTCTGATAGGTGCAGGGAAGGTCCAGTTCTTAGAGGGAAAGTTCCTGCTGAACCTGGGAGGTTGAACCTGAAAGAAATCTTTTACTGTTTGCATAGATTTTGCTTTGTATTCCATCTTTTTAAGCACCTCTTCTGCTTTTTCCCCAAACAAGCGCTCCTTATCTAGGGGTGTATCAATAAGTTTAGATTTGACATGATCAGGGAGAGGTTGTTCCTTCAGCCATGCATGTCTCCTAATAACTGATCCTGTCACTGCTGCCCTGCTAGAGGCTTCTAGGGCATCATATCCACATTGTAATGAGTATCTGGCCACTTGACAAGCAGAGTGCAGTAAATCTGCTAACACTTTTGAATTGGCACAGTCAGGAAAGGTAGCAATTTTCTGTTTTAATAGTTCCAAAGAGTGTTGTTGACATTTTAACATATGGAACTGACAACTGAGTGCTCTGATAGCTAAGATTCCAGAGGTGTACACTTTTTTACCCCATCTGTCCACAGCTCTGGAGTCTTTGTCAGAAGGAAGAGGATTCTTGGCAGAACTAGTCTTAACTCATTTTGGTCCCTGTGTAATGACCTCTGGGTCTGCAGCAGGATTTCTGTACAGGTATTTGTGAAAATCCAGTACTCTGTAGTACCTGTCTGGTTTACTGGGAACAGGAGGGAGGAAGTCAGGGGCTAAGCTGGATTCATGGAAAACATCATTCACTACTTCTAAAATAGGGGGGTGGCCAGGAGTCTGTGCTGGGGCAGGTCCAAAAACTCTCTAAGCCTTTTCTTAGACTGTGGAAAGTCCTGAGATTCCCATTGGAAATGTTTCCTGAGGGAGTGAAGGGTTCCCCAAAGGAAAAGTTCTCTGGAGGGGAGGCAGAAGGGATAGATTCCTCTGCATCTGAATCCTCATAAGCAGTTAAGGGATGCTGTTTCTCTTCAAAAACTGAATAGTCAGATTCCTCAAAATCCTGTTCTGTCATAATTTCTGGAGAAGGCTGCCTTTTCCTTTTAGAAGTTGTGGCCTGACTACCCTGGATAAGGGAGATGAGATCCTCCGCCGTTTTTTGCATTTGTGCTTGGGGTGGTGGAGCAGTAGCAAGATGGTGGATAGAAGCAGATTTCCTAGGAGTGGCCTGGCTTCTAGGCCTGAGAGAATCCGTCAGTCTGAGAGAAATGGTAGTTGGAATAGAAGATGCCGGTTCCTGTCTAGATTCGGTAGTGCGAAAGGCCACCTCGGAAGCCAGTGTCTGCATCACGGCTCCGGACCCAACCAAGGCAGAGACAGCCAAAGGCATGGAAGATGAAGAAGATTTTCTGCGGCATACCAGACTCCGAAAGGGTCTCAGTAGAGGCCTGCATAGATATTGAATCAGGCATCAGGGGCTGTGAAAGCTTCTCATTGAATTCCAGAGAACTGATGACCTGCTTAGCGGTAGCATCGTCAGAAGGCTTAGCCTTGTGTGATCAGTCTCTATCTTTATCGCTACATTTTTTTGGAATGTCCAGATTGTTGGCTGATGGATGCCATATCAGAATGCGAAGACGGAACACAAAAGTAACTGTCTACAAAAAGAGCTCTA
The DNA here is from genome assembly GCF_019279795.1 of Protopterus annectens. NCBI lineage: Eukaryota > Metazoa > Chordata > Ceratodontiformes > Protopteridae > Protopterus > Protopterus annectens. Next base: position 1,969,555,248 of record NC_056741.1, read on the forward strand.
CAATGAATGGTTCTCACATTAAAGAGGGCACAGAACTGGCAATGGGGGGATGTCGTGGTCTGGGCTTAAACAAGTGATGCAGTAAGAATGGAAGTCTCGGTGTGGGATCTGCTTTCCACAGGTGAGACAATTGTTCATTTTTTCAGATATCGGTCAGTGCAAGAAAAAAGGATCCCCAATGGGGTACTTAGCTTTAGACATTTTCAGTCTGAAAATTCAACTTCTGGTAGCAACCGACCAGCACTCATGTGAACTGCTTCTGCTACGGGCTCCACAGCAAGAAAGAATGATGTAATGATGTTGGCTGCCTTCCTTTATAGCACTGACATCCTGATGTCAGACTACAGGCGACTGCAGCCAATGCAAAAAAAATTGACTCTAGTGTTCGGGCCAGCTACCACAGCAGGGATAACCCACAGGTGATGACTGCAACAGTGAAACATGAAGAACATAGGTAGTTTCGCTGAAATTTAGGCACAGGAGAAACAAGACATGCTTAAGCTCCTGTAAAGCCTTCCCCTTGTCCTGAAGAGACTTAAATAAACCAACAGAGTATTATCTAGAGGAGCATCCATCAACTTAGCCTTAATATCATCAGGCAAAGGTTGAAGCCGAAGCCATGAATATCTCCTCAGAACCTAACCAAAAGCAGCAGCCCTAGAAGTGGCATCTGCTGCATCATAACTACATTTGATAGACTAACAAACTACCTGAGAGGAAGTCACAAGCAAGGAAAGAGCAGAAGATTTACTCTCAGAGTCTGGAAGATCAGAAAGAATCTGACAAGCCTGAGAAAGAAGAGCCAATACATACCTAGAGATATGGGTCTAATAATTAATATCCCTATAAGTTAGGGTAGTCGAAGTATAAACCTTCTTACCCAGCCTATCCATGGCTTTACTGTCCTTCTCAGAAGGCAGCAACTTGGACAAAGGAAGCAATTGGGATGGCTTATCAGAGGCTACAGACACCACAGAGGGGTCAGCAGCAGGACATTTAAACAAAAAGGAACAATCCTCAGGCACCCTATAAAACCTATCAGACTTTCTGGGAGCAGGGGGCAGAGAATCCGGCACTTTAGAGGCAGTGGAAAAAATCCAGTAAAGCAGACAAGACAGGAGGAATGGCCACGGGTTTAAGAGATTCCATCTGCAGTAACTCATAGTACCTCTTACAGACATCTGAAACCTGGGCACAGTCCCACTTAAAAATTCCATCATTCTGGAGACCATGTCCCCAAAGGAAATTTCCTCAGAAGGATTATCTATAGTATGAGAATCCTCCTCCTCAGACCTGTAGTCTAAAGGAGAAGAAATTTGGGTAGAATAAGCAAAGGAGCCATCATCAGAATCCACCTCAGGAGAATGCAATTCTCTGGGCCTTTTAGGGGAAGAGGAGGACCAAGGAGGAGCAGGAACTGAAATCGCTTGAGGTGGCCGCAATGACAGTAAAGCATTAAATAATCCCTGAGTAAAGGCCTGCCACTCACTTTGTGGATCCCTAGGAGCAGAAGAAACATGGATAGTTTTCTGTTTCTTTTTTAAAGGGACACCTGTCCTAGAAAGCTGAGACAGCCCATACTTGGGACGGCATTCCACAACTGCAGTAGGAACCTCTTCCCTAAAGAGAAACTGCAGAACCCCACTAGACCCCTCAGAAACAATTAAGCATGGTTCCCTCTGAACACCCAAAACAGATGACTGCAAAGCCTCGCTGGATGTGCTGCCCACCAGATCCTCACTGGCCTCCAACCCAAATGCAGTAGAAGATTCTGACAAAACAACCGGGTGAGCCTCCGGGTGTATAACAACCTCAGGAGAAACCCCCGGCAGAGGCTGGACAGCTGAAGATTCCAGTCTTACCTTATGCAACTTCTTCCGAGATGGCTGACCTTGGGACAGGAAGTTCCATCCATAGTACCTACAGCAAAAAGCTTAAGTTGCTGGTTCTCAAGGTACAAGGAAAGGGAAGAAAGCCTATTATGAAGAGTTTTGGGGACAAACGGCTGACAAATTGAACAAGAAGTATGGTCATGAGCACCTAAGCAAAAAAGACACTTATCGTGGCAATCTTTATGGGGAATCAGTTGCCCACACTGGCATTTACCCTTCCTGGATGACATTAACCTCAAACAGCACAAAACAAACAGAAAAAGTAAGCAAAAACTCAACTGGGTACTTATCTGCAACTGTGAGGACTCCAGAAAACAGGAGTAAGCACAGAAATGCCAACAAACAGAAAAACGGTAAAAAAAGAATGTATGCAACAGACTGACAGTTAAAACAGCCTTCTGACTGGTGGGAAAGAAGTACTGAGGATGGTACGCCTGAATGCCACCTTTATGCCCTACCCTACACAAGGAGTGCGCAGCTGACATTCAGCGTACCTTAAAGCAACAGTAGACTTTTGTAAACTGGCCAGACGTAAAACTTCATGGCAGGGAATCCCATTCACAAGGAATATTGCAGCAGTGAATGTAAGAACGTTAATAATTACCAGGAGAATGCACAGCTAGACTTCAAGATATTCACAAGTTTAGTAAGCACCTCTGAAAATGTCTAAATTCCATGCCATGACCGACTAGTCATTCATATAATACTAGCTCAATCTCTGCAATATTCAGCACTACTGATATGCTGATATAATATTTTCAGTGCCTAGATAAAAGCAGCAAACAGATAAATAAAACAACAAAACAATATTGACAAATACTCCTCCACTGAAAGATGCATCTAACTCAGAAAGATACATGGACATTTCCTGTTTTAAAAGTAAAGCAGGATCGAGGAAAAAAGTGCCATTGCTTCAGTTCTGCAAATTGTGTCATATACTGAAATCCTTGTCTTTCTAATATCTTTATGCATGTTCTGTTAAGGTTGTTCTTTTACTTTTCAAGACTTCAAATTAATTCATTTTGAAAATATTTTGTGAGAAGCCATATGCAGTTGTCAAAAACAGCAGAATTTTCATGCACAATGCTTTATAACTAAAAGAAGACGAGTCTCTTTTTCAGCATGATGCTGTCTAAGTCATGACTACTTTTCAAACAAAATTAATGTGACTGATTCATCATAATTCTTATAAGGCAGAACTATATCAACATTCACAAGATATGCCCTGACCTCTAGGCAGTTGACAAAGGTTAGTGAACCCATTCACTCAGGAATGTGCCACAGGAACATGGTGGAGCTACATTTTCACCAACTCACCTACCCATAGGGGAGGGATGGGGTTTCCTGCTAAGGTCTAGTGGTACTTGATGGAGATAAAGGACGCTACAACCAAATTTGCATACATAATGTACATTGGATACTGGGATGGAGTGTCGCTAGGGCCAACCAGGAAAGACTGTTGCAGCTGTTAGGATAAAGCTGAATAAGGGCACCCAGGTTTCCATTCTGCCACCTTCCAGTGACTTACATTAATGTTGTTTTGCGGAGCCACAGACCATAAGGAGAAAAAAATGGACAGGTATAAGCAAATAATAACTGAGAAGGGGCTCCGTGACTTTACTGATGGCAGGTGACTGAAGTGAGATGAACAGCAAAGAAATAAATGTACTTTTCTGTTCATTCGATGTTAAGCTGTAGTAACCACCTAGAATCCAAGGAATTCATTACAATTACCAGTACGAGTTGTAGGAACAGCACTTCCCATTGTAGTTAACTGTGGTGGCTGCAGCCTATAAGCACAGGCACCACTCCCTCTCAGCCACTCTCCCATACACACACAAGGCACATATCACATTCCTGTCTCTGCTGTCAGAACAATCATTATGTCACCTTCCCCACTTACGGATTACAGGGGTGACCGCAGCCAGTCTGTAATGCCAGACATTTGAGTTTCACACTTCACTACTTCCGTAAATCCATTCTAAGGCAAACGCTGTTTACAAGGTAATGAGGTATTGCCTCATACATCACAATTAATACAACAGTCTAATGCGTGGGTTTCTTGTGTCAAGGGTACACAGTTCAAATCCCTTTCTCCAATGTGTTTATTTTTCTTATTAACAAGCAGTCCCTGGTGTAGAGTGGTGATAGAGGACTAATTATTTGTGGGATCTGGGGGGTACATAGCTTGAGATTTGCTTAGTGTCATCTAAGGCATATTACTTTCCCTGGTGTGTAGTGTTTCCCATGCATCTTTTATTTAAATACATGTCTTTAAGGAATGCCATATTGAGTATCCTTAGTGTATAGGTGTTCCCCCAGTGCTCATTCTGTTTATGTGCCACTTAGGCACAGAAATAAGATTTATCCCTCATGTTTAGTGTTTCTGCCACTCCCCAATCCATTCTGCTCATGTGTCACTTGGGCATGGGAATTAAAGTTATTCCTTCTGGCTAGTGTATCCCCCCATCCTTGAACAGTTAAAGTGTCATTAGGGCATGAGAATACAGAGTAATCTCTGGTGGCTAGTTGTTTCCTCCCACCCAGTGCTGCAGACTCTGTTCATTAGGAGTGTGTGGTGGTATGACAGCCCCTTTTTACATCTAATTGCATTTCCAGGTACACATCCATACACACGCAGATTTTCCTAACTTACCCGCCCTCCATCTATCCTGCTGCTATCTATGACACACAGACACACACACACACAGACACACACACACACACACACAGACACACACACACACACACACACACACACACACACACACACACACACACACACACACACCACACACACACACACACACACACACACACGCACACACACACACACACACACACACACACACACACACACACACACACACACACACACACACACACACGCACACACACACACACACACACACACACACACACACACACACACACACACACACACACACACACACACACACACACACACACACACACACACACACACACACACCTTTTATACTCATGCACACACCTTCAAACTCTACCTTACCACTAAATGCCCTAGTACTTAACTTTACCACATCGGATGAACACAGGCACTACTGCGTTGTGGAAGGAGTGACCATACTAATCTACATGCCCAAGTGATTCTATTAAATCACTCAACACAAATATCTTCCCTGAGAGAGATCTGGAAAGACCACATGTCTAATTAGCAAAAGCATCTCTCCTGGACTGCCCCATTGACCATGATGCTGCCCATCTTCATGCAAAAGCACAATGGTAGGGCTGCCTCTGAATTCAAAAAGGGTACAAGTAGTCGTACATGTCACAGTAACCTTTATGAATCCTCACATAGCCTTGTATGTGTGTGGCAAACACTTTTAGACATTAAAGTAAGTATTCCAGCTACTGCTGAACATTTTCTTGTGTGGAGACGTCAATGTACTGAACAGTGTTGCTATAAAAGTGCCCAAACTTGTTTCTCACTTTTCAGGAGAAATTCCCATGCTATCCGTATGAGGCCTACAGTGCTTCCTAATCTTTACTTACTTATCCTAGACAGTAAGGCACAGTTCATATCAAGGCTCTGTCATTAGTCCTACATACATTTTCAGAACTTTTTTTTTTCCTGCTGCAACTGTGGATCCAAAAAAGAGAAATATCCACTGTACACCACTTAGCACCAAAATCAAATACTTTAATATGCAACTTTGTAGTTTCACTTAAAAGCTTCCTCAGGCACATAAACAGCTAAAACAGTTACTAAAGCCATTTACATGTACTGTCACAGGTACTCAGGCTCTAAGTCACTGCGTGTGCCACTGGCTCTCGTGATTCAACTAAGGGCAAACAGCAGACGTGAATCCCTACAGTGCAGCAGTAAGATTAAGTTTATATTTTCTAAATTCTTGGTAAGATACTAAAAGAACTCCAGAAACTCATCAACATTACAGACATAAACCAGTCCTCTGAAAGACAAGCAAATCATACCTCTCACCCATACCAAATTTCTGGGTTTTTACCAAGTTTTGGGGTCCAAATGAAGGCATGCCACAATTCCCGAGTGGCACCCCTTCATTTCCGATTTTTTTCTTCTGGTTTTCTTACTTTTTCAAATATTGCGCTGTTGGAGCTGACATCATCACGTGCGCGATTATGTCAGCTCTGTCAGGGCTGTCAGCCAGTCGGAATTGAGCTCCTGTAGCTCATGTCATCATATCCGGCTCATTTGGATTACTTGCTCTTTTGGATATGCAAGTGGCAAACAATTTCATTGGGGAAGCAGTTTATTTACTATTTACTTGCGGGGAAGCAGTTTATTTACTTGCTGCTTGTGGATTTAGGGCCAGAATTATAGTTTCGGAAGCAGCAGCTGAGCATTTGGATTTCTAGCTGCATTATCATATTTATTATGAGCACAGCATTTGGATTTCTGAATAATAAATAGTATTGGGGAAGAAGCAGCTCAGGCCGGAAGCTATACTTGTGGAATCAAGCAAGTAGTGAGTGCACTTATCAAGGGAAGAGTGTATGTGTGTGTATGTATGTGTGTGTGTGTGTGTGTGTGTGTGTGTGTGTGTGTGTGTGTGTGTGTGTGTGTGTGTGTGTGTGTGTGAACAGATAATGATTAAAAGATGTCCCAGTGAGAAAAGGTTGATATAATGCAAAATAAAACGTTCAAATCCCTTCCTCTAATATTCATCTCAAGCATTTCTAAAACCGCTGTTAATTTATGTGAAGATGAAATCCATGCTGCCCTACCTGCTTAACATAGGACTTTTTTTTTTAAATTTGACCTCTAACAAGAAGCTTTGAGGGACTTGCTTGAAACATCTTATTTGGAGATTTGCCCAACCGATAAAGAGGTAGTGTTGTGATGGATAAACAGTTTTATTTACAACAAATGTCTTATCTGTTGAGTGATGAAAATACTTCTACATGGTTGTACAAACATCACATTAAAGGTTTAATAGCTAGAATACATTTCTTTATATTTGACATGCATATTACTGGTCTCATTACACAAGAACTTTTTAGTTATTTTACAGTTGAACATCTATTGATCCCTATTATTTATGGTTTGCCTAAAGCTCATAAGGACCTACGCAAGCTCCCAGTGAGACCTACCATACCAAGCTGTGCATTAGACAACTTTAACACTGTGTTGACAGATACCAACATTTTCTTGAGTGATTTATTTAAGTGGTTCAATGAAGTTGGCAAGGACAAACATGATGTGTGTGTGTGTGTGTGTGTGTGTGTGTGTGTGTGTGTGTGTGTGTGTGTGTGTGTGTGTGTGTGTGTGTGTGTGTAAATGTCCCCCCCATGTAATACACCTGGTGGCTAGAGGTTTCAGGCTCAAACCCTGTACCCTTGGTACAGGGTAAAAAGAGCCTAAAGTCCCTAGCCACCACCATTTCTGAGCTTTGTCTAGATGTTTTGTGCCAAGAGGTTGAGAGCTATGTTGAGAAGTGAGAACTGAATTTGTATTCCCACATTATTGCCATTGTTTGTCCAGGGTTTTTTGTGCTAAGAGGTTGAGAGCTATGGTGAGAAGTGAGAAATTAATTCACTAAATGATAGCCATTAAGTTTCAGTCTTCCTTCTTTTCAGGAAACTGCTGATGTGGCATAGTGTTATGTTGCTCTGATTTTAATGCATAGGATCCTGGGTTTCAGACTTGCCAGTGACATGCATGATGGTAACACATTTTATTCTAGCAACTTTCCAAAATTATACAACTCAAGCAATGTTTAAAATGTGTCCCTGTTGTTTTACCTTTTGCCCCCCCCCAAAAAAAACAAACTGAAGTTGAAAATAAGTGTGAGAAGCTGTGCGAGATGCCTATGGCTTACACTACTGTCATTACATTTATAGTGTGGGTGTGGAAGTAGACTTTTATGATGGAAATGTTCTGAATTCGGCAGTTTTGTCATTATTGGTTCATGCATTTTATGTCATTGCCTACAGTACAGCCTACTGGAAAAATGTTCAAACAATAAATTTAAAATGTGCTCTGTCTAACACGTGTGCTGTATTATACAAGCAATATAACTTAAAAAAAGTCAGGAAGGTGTATCAAAGGAAAGAACACATGTATGTTTCTTGTTTTGTGTGCAAGGGGCCAATGATTTGAAACCAGCCCAAAAGTAATCTTTACCCACCACTGGCCAGATGCATTTTCTTTGGATATGGTGTGTGGGTTTCAATGCTATTTCAATGAATGTGAGTTTCAAGGGCAGAGAAGTTTTAATACCAAGTCTATTTTCATTGTGAGACAGTATTGCTTTGTTTAGCAGATGTCTGTTAGTGTTTTGTGCATTATTGTGCTGCAAAATGTAAAAATAAAATCCAAATAATCATTGTAGAAGTAAAGCAGTATGCACACATTAGTGTTTATGGTAAATGGGGAGAAATCGCCAGGTAATGGGACATTGGAATGGCTGCAGGGGACTCTGGTGTGGTGCCATATTTTGGTGGTCTATTCTTCAGTTTGCGTTTGAAAGTTGGTATCCCACAATTCCATTGAAGTGGGTGGGGCTATATACTTATGTATGCAAATTAGAGGCTAATCAGCATACAGATTTGTACCTATTTTTCATGGGCCTTGTCCAGATTTCTGATGTTTCCAGGTTGAGAGGTATGAAGTAAATGCATATACATACGAGTGTGATATTACATTACCTATGTGACTGAGTGAGACTCAGTGCATCACTTCTTTTCAGGAGTGATCCAGGGACATGGTCAGATTAAGGACTCACTCAGTCACACAGCAGGCAAGTGAAGGTGGAAGGAATCAAACCTTATAATCTGGACAAAGGAAGCAGATCATTAACTGCTCTGAGCTTTAGTTCTCTGCACTAATTAACAGACTAAACTCTGCACATATGAGAATATGAATTTGTGAAATCACAGCTTGAGTAATAAGGATAAACAAACTAAAAAGTCTTAACAAATGTACATTGATCTCCAGATTGAGAAACAACACTATACTGTGATCACACTACATGAAATACAACACAAATAGATATGTTTCTGCAGGAAAACAAGGACCTGTAAACCCACCATGAGGGGGGAATCCCTCAATTGTACATATATATATATATATATATATATATATATATATATATATATATATATATATATTAACTGTACGATCACACAGCAGTACAGAACAGAACTCAGATTTGCTGTACTGCAATCATCCTTTCTTTTAATATGTTTTGCAAGAAATCACATTACTGCTTTTACAAAAAAACAAACTAATCCATAATGAATGGCACCTATATCTATCTATATGTATATGTATGTATATATATATATATATATATATATATATATATATATATATATATATATATATATAGATATGGATCTAGGACGTTTGATCGAATGATCAAACATCCGAATCCACAACCACTGAACACACTTTAATGAAAGCGCTTTTATCGAAAAAGTGATTTCATTAAAGCGTGTTAATAAAAAAAAAAAAAAAAACACTGCATTAATGTTTTTGCAGGGGGGGCTTCACCCCCGGGCACCTCCCATGTGGGGGGCTGTGCCCCTCTGCACCCCTCTACTTTAATATTCTCCCTCCGAGACCGCACTACAGTGGGGAAAAGGGCATTTTCCCTTATCTGCACCATAGTACGGCCTCGGCAACAGGCATACTTATGCAAAAGTGCTTCTTCGGTGAAAAGCACTTTCGTGTAAGTATGCCTGGCCATTTGGGTTTCGGACTTTTTATCTTTCGATCAAAAGTCCTAGACCTATATATATATATATATATATATATATATATATATATATATATATATATATATATATATATATATATATATATATATATATATGGATCTACTTCATATGGTCGACATTTCAGAATGTTGAAGACCACATGGCCGAGACCATTTGATCGAACACGACAAAAACTTACCTTCACGCTGCTAGAAGTTTATGTCTGTAATGTATTGTGTTTCTCCCTGAGCCACAGTGAGAATGGATTATGCCCATCTGGAAATCCCCCATTAAAATTTAAATAAATACAAAAGTAAATACCAAAATGCATGAATGCATGTTTAAAACACTGGTGTGATGTCTTCTAGCTCTTAAATTACTTGACCCTTATGACAAAAAGATAAAAATCTCACAAGTTCTTGGCCATGTAGCTTATATCTATATCTATATATATATATATATATATATATATATATATATATATATATATATATATATACATATATATATATATATATATATATATATATATATATAGATCCCCTTGAAATTGTCGACTTACTAGAACATTGACCTTTGCCCTTTTCTCCACGGTAGGGTGATCTCAGAGTTAGTATATTTAGGTGGTGGGGGTCTGGGTTGGACCCCAGTTCAGTGGGTTTAATTTGGTTATGATAAAATGTATATATATTTATATATATATATATATATATATATATATATATATATATATATATATATATAGATATATAGATATATATATATATATATATATATGGATCTACTTCACATGGTCGACATTTCAGAATGTCGAAGACTATATGGCCGCGACCATATGATCGACATTCGAAATGTCGACCATGGAATAAAAAAAAAAAACACAACAAAAACTTACCTTCATGCTGATAGCAGGGGGGCTATCACACCCACATCCTCCAGGAACTTAAGTATACCAACTCTGAGATTGCACTACAGTGCAGAAAATGGAAATCTTTCCATTCCGCACTGTACGGAGATGCCGGTTCCACATGGCCGACATTTCAGAATGTCGATCGTGTGAAGGGGACCCATATATATATATATATATATATATATATATATATATATATATATATATATATATATATACACACACACACACACACACACACACACACACACACATGTATATATATATATATATATATATATATATATATATATATACATATATATATATATATATATATATATATATATATATATACATATGGATTCACTTCAAAACATCGAATGCCATAATGTTAAAATTCAAAACACTGAGACCAAAACCTTGAAAGTGCAATACACAAACCTGAAAACATCGAATCCCATAACATTGAAAAAACACAGGAAACCAACATTTACTATATTCCACCACAACAACATACAGAAGCAAATAAAAAAACAAACTATAGGATTATAGGAAGTTACGAGGCTATTGAGTTTAGCCCATGCATAGACAAATCAGTACCCACTGCCTCTGTCCAGCAGGGACATGGGTGGAATCTCAGGGATGTATTTTCAATTTCCCAACCAGTTATCCAGATTGTGCTTAAAAAGAGGTAAAGAGGTACTCTGCTTGATGTGGAGAGGGAGTCTATTCCATAGATGGGGGAGTCTTTGGGAGACAAATCTGTCCTGCCAGCAAGTCCTATTGATGTCACAGACCAGGTTGAGGCCACGTGTGCTGGTTACTTGAATGGAGCTTGACTTGCAGATATGCAGCCGTCCCATCAAGTTGGAGTCTGAGATCACCTTGTATGCCAGACAGAGGTCACCTCTGAGGAGCCTGTATGAAACAGAGTAGAGGGATAGGGTTTTAGCCTATCTGTGTATGGTAGATTTTTGAGGCCCTGCATTTTCTTGGTGAGGAACCTCTGTGGTCTCTCCAGCTACTGCAAGCCCTTTGCAAGGTACATGCCGAATGGGGCGTTGCACTCAATAATAGGCCTTATAAGGGAAAGATACAGGGATGTTATGACCTCCTTGTCCCTGGATGAGATACCCTTACTTATGAGGTGGGCCATGTAGTAAGCTTTCAGTACACTGGAAGCAACATGGTGGTCAAAAATCAGGCTGCTATCAATCTGGGTTCCCAAATCCCTCATGTCTGACTGCATGCTTAGAACATTATTAATGTGATAATTTGTGGGGACATCTCTCTGCCCAAAGGGAATGATGGTACTTTTTTTTGTATTCAGCTTGAGGCCATGTTTCTGGCACCAGTCATTTATTTGGGTGAGATCCTCTTGGAGGATGTCCACATCACTAGGGGAATTGATGACAGCTCCCAACTTGCAGTCATCTGCAAACTTGGTCAGCCATATCCCACTGGTTTTGGCCTGTACCTCAGAAACGTATATCCCAAATAACAGAAGCCCCAAGACCAAACCCTGGGGTATGCCACTGGATATGGGTCCACTGCTTGAGGTGGCTTCCCCTATTTTGACTAGGTGGGTTCTATCCCTGACCCAGTTGGCTACCCATCTGGTAACATATGGATTGATGACTAGTTGACAGAGTTTTGCTATTATGCCTGAGTGGGGAATAGTGTTGAAGGCTTTGGCCAGGTCCTCCATGGCTTTGGTGACTGTCTCAAAAAAGTCGACCAAATTTAACAGACATGACCTCCCCTTGACAAAGCCAAACTGTGTGGGATTGAGTGTTTGGAGGTTGGCAATGTCCTTATTAAAGAGGTCCATGATAATCCATTCCATAGCCTTGTAGATCAGGCTAGTTAGGCTGATGTGTCTATAATTTCCTGGATCAGTGGATGCTTCACCATTGTATAAAGGGATGACAGTGGCTGTCCTCCACTCAGCTGGGACAAAACTGGTACTCAGGCTTTGGTTGAATAGGGTGTCCACTGGTGCTGCAAGTTCCTGCATGAGTTCATGTAGGATACAGCCTGGGATGTTATCAGGTGCCATGGAGGCTATATTTTTTGCCTTTGAGAGAGCAGTGATGACCTGATCCCTAGATATAAGGGGAAAGGGGCAGGTACTGGGAATGTCCTAATTTACTGATAGGGGGACAGAGGGGTGAAATTTTCAATGAATCAAGCAAGTTTGCTATATCTATGGCATTTGTATATGTGGTGACCTTGACCACCAATTCTGAACAGATCTGGGTGCTACCTTTGAGATTACGGACATATGTGAAGAAGGTCTTATGATTGTTTCTAATAGATGTGGCTAATTTGGACTCAAAGTTTGCTTTGGAGGATTTCACTAGTGGCTCTTCTTTGCTTGCTTAGGCTAAGCAGAGATTGCTTCCAATTGGGCAACTGCTCCTTCTTGGTCCTGGACAGCAAGTTTTTTCTTTTATTATAGAGTTTATTGATTGCAGATGTCCACCAGACAGGTTTACTCTTACTTGTGGAGGATGATTTAGTCCTGTCAGGTATTCCTTATTTCATGCAGCTATATAAATTTTCGTATAGTAATTTGGTATAGTTTTTGATACTGGTGTCAGTTTCTAGAGAGGGGGGTGGGGGCTGTGAAGCTGTTTATATCATTCCTCAGGAGGCTGTAATCAGCTTTGGAGAAGTTTTTTTGATTAACCCTAGCTAGAGGGGGGTCGGGAGAGATGGGGACTTCGAACGTGACTGCTTTATGTTCGGATCTTACAAGGGAGGATGATACCGCAGGGATGCTGCAGTGGTTACTCATGTTATTAATACCAAGTCCAAGATATTATCACCTCTTGTGGGGGTATCGACTAGTTGTTCCAAAGCATTTGCATTGACAAAATCGAGGAATCTCTGGGCACATGTGTTCTAGCTAGAGTAGTTCTTCCAGTCTATGTTTGGGTAGTTAAAGTCACCCAGGATCAAGGTAAAGGGTTGAATCTTGATAGATTTGAAGAGGTCTAGATAGGCAGTTTGGGCATCTTGGGTCAGATTTGGGGGCTGGTAGCTAGCTAAGATTTGTATAGGGGTCTTGTCAATAGTTAACTGCACCTGGAGTGTCTTCTGTGCGTCATACTGTTTGACCAGCATGGAGGCGTGTATGTTTTTAATATATATTGAAACTCCACCTCCTTTGGCTTTACTACCCACAGTTTGGGGTCTGAATGTATGATAGGATGAGTAACCAGGTAAGGCTGGGGTGCTGTCTGAAATTTTAAACCAGGTTTCTGTGACTGCACAGATGTCAGCATTTTCCAGGGTTAGGAATGCTTGCAATGAGTGCAGTTTCAGGTTTAGACTCCTAGCATTTAGCAGCATGACCTTTAATTTGTCTTTTGTTGAAATTTTTATGTTGGTAGTTTTAACCTCATCACTTCTCCTAAAAAAGGCACTGTAGGAGAAGCAAAAGCCTTTGCCAGAATCCTGAAGCCCAGGTGAGACAGTTGCAGGCCATCTCTGGCTTATGGTCTGTCGATCATATCTTCCCAGGCTGTCAGGTACTGCATCTGCCTGGAATGACAATAGAAACTATGCCAATTGTTAAAGTCAATCATTTTCTGTTTGTATTCAGTCATTATTCTGGGTGGCGGTAGAATGCTGCTTAAAGCTAGGGACATACCTGCCTGGGACACATATTTAGTGAGTTCAATCATGTCTCTCTTCATTTAGTCCAGGGAGGTACGTCTCAAGTCATTCACACCAAAATGGACTATGACAGAGTCATGGCAGTACCTGTATTTGGGAAATGAGTGCATGTGTGATATGGCAGATTCTGGCCCCTGACAGACAACTAACTGTGACTTTCTCCTTATCCAGCCTGGTGAGAGGCACATATGCATGTCTCTCAATGGAGTCACCTATGACTAACATGTTGGGTTTATGGTTAAGCCTTAGTGGTTGTGAGACACAGCTGTGTGAACTATACATATTATATAGTGTGGAGGGCTGTGCAGATCACGTGTTTTTGCCTCAGAGGTTTTTCCTCAGAGGTCTCCCTTGTTTGGGTATGTTTTTTTGAAGACCTCCACATATGTGGGTGTGTGTTGTGTAGGTGTGGGTGGTGTTTGAGGTGTAGTGAGTGTGTTGACAACCTTCTCAGTGCCAGATATACTGGTTTGTGAGGGAGACAGCTTAGACTCTAGGTTCGTAATGTAACTGCATCTCTTGCAAATTGTATTCCTAGGTGGTATTAGTAGATGGTTGTCTGTGTACATAAGGCAGTTGCAACACTGTCTCGGGATGTCCATATCAGCCAGACTGGCAGGAGAACCTGTAGGAAATTGTCCATCCATATTTTTCAGAAATTGAGAGAGAAGGCCAGGGAGAGCTAAGGGGTTAGCCTAAAGCCCAAGTGCTTAAACCGAAACTAAGAGGCTTAGAATAACACAATTTCAACAGGCTATAAACAAACAACAAAACGATGCAATTTAACACTTTAGAGAACAAGCTGCAGCAAGTAACAGAAAAAGCAAGATGAAGTAATGGAGCAGGAGAAGGAAACAAATACAGTAAAAGAAGTTGAATAAAGCGTTTTTTTTTTTTGTTAGTAAAGTGGAAAGGGAGAGAGGAGGAACAGAAGAAAATTCAAGGTTAAGGAACTAAGGGGTTTGACCTTTCCAAATGATCTCTGTATTAGGTAGAATGAGCTATTGAGATTGGACTGGGAGGAGTGTCCCTTATCAAATTTACAGTAGGGGCAGGCAACAGCAAAGCCACAAACTATACAAAAATTCAACCACAGATCAGCAATTATAGAAATGGAGACACAGAAAAGTAAATAATTCAGTCCGAGATCACACTACACAGAACAAAATGAATGTTAGAATGTTGACTCAGCCGTGGAAACAGTGTTATGAAGTGCCAATTGGTTACTGTGAATTTAAGATGTGTTATGTTGTAGTATAGTAAGTAAAAAGGGAACATGACTGAGGTTACCTATGAAACTCTGGTAAGTATCTCAGAGATATATAGTCATGTATAATGTTTTAGCAGTGAAGGAGTGCTTCAGTTAGAAGTTTGAGGATATATTTTTACAATTTAAATAGACAGTCGTGAAGCATGGAATGGTGTGTTGCAATTTTGTTCTGTGTAGTGCTATCTTGGAGTTGATATATTTAAGTAGCAGGGGGTGTGGGGGGCACAGCCCCCTACATGGGGAGTGCAGGGGGGCTTGTCCCCCTGGTTATATTTGGAGAAGTTTAATATATTTTTTTTGTTTCTGTATGTTGTTGTGGTGGAATACAGTAAATGTTGGTTTCCTATGTTTTTTCATTGTTATGGGATTCAATGTTTTCAGGTTACAATATATTTCATTTTCAAGATTTTGGTCTCAATGTTTTGAATTTCAACATTATGGCATTCGATATTCTGAAGTGAATCCATATATATCTACATATATAGACGTACACGTACATACATATATATATACACATGTATTTAATGATAGAATACATAATCACAGATGATCTAAACATAAATGATCTAACCTAGCATAACTCAAACAACAAAAGACAACAGAAAATAATCCTCCCAACTGCTACACACAAGTCCACAGTTGTAATACCATGGAAGAAAGAGAACAGTTTACATAATCCAAAAAGTGATATAACAAACTACAATATTACTTATAAATCCATAAGAAAATGAATACCAGTTATCAAAAAATCATAAACTTCCCTTATTATTGGAGTAATAACTGGTAAATGTACTGGAGACTATCATTAGGTCAAGTGTGATTATAACACTTTTTCCTTAGCCCACTAGTGATTACATAATGATAGACCAGTTGAAAAGAACCCATACTGAAAATTTTGTGTGTGTGTGTGTGCATTACATATATATATCACACACACACACACACACACACACAAAACAGGGAAAACTGGTACTTCATGATCATCAAAGTTGCTAGCTGAGCTTCCTTAAAATCAGGAAAAAATGAGCCATGAACCATAGCCAATCTCAGGTGAGACCTCAAAGTATTTAAGCACCTATAACGTATTTAGAAAACAATACTTTTTTTGCTGAAAGGTAAAAGAGTTCTTCTGCCCTTAACAGAGCTTCATCAGATCTTCATCGATGAAAAAACTCAGAAGATGGAGGCCTATATGCCAATATCCCACCCCATCAATTCCAATTCTTTCCCAAATTTGGGGTCTTCTGAAGGGGACTGGGAGAGCACTCTCCTTTGTTAAAAGTCACCACTCCTTTTAACACCTCCTCTACCTTGGGACATTTTGGATGGAGTAATCCAGATTTCTTGCAGAGGACTCCTCCCCAGACAGAGAGGCCCTACAGAGGCCTTTTAGTGGCAGCCTTTTTTGAAGTATGTTTGAGAAACAAGAGTACAAACAAAAAAGTGTCAATGGGTGAAGCTGAATGCAGGGTACTTTCCAGAGATCTATCAGCCTAGGAGGCTGACTTGGAATAGTTTCTAGCAATTTGAGAACTGAATCCATTACAATCAGTGCAGAAGCCACCTATACTGAAATCATACAGATTGATGCCAAAGTCCCGTGTCTGAGAGTTTAGCACTGATGTGACTAGCCTTGGAACAAAGGAAGCCTTCATCAGTGAAGGTCTCATGCAAGTATGCTGGTGACACCACCAAAAAGCACTGTAGGAACCAGTGCAGTGCAGGGGTTGGAAGAAGACTGAAGACCTTCAGTGTAGATGCCCTTGACACTGGGTTGCTGTTAAAGGCATTGGGACCAGGGAAAGGAGAACTGTCAGTGTCAAACTGGAAGGTACCAGGACCACAATCAGCTCTGATACTCCCAGTACTGGAGTAGGGGCAAATGAAGGCTGAAACAGGTCCCTCCCTAGCCACCTTGGAAATGTATGTGTGTGTGTGTGTGTGTGTGTGTGTGTGTGTGTGTGTATGTGGGGGGGCATCAACCTCTATTTGGGTCTAACTAAGGCACTCATTATCCAGTCCCAATCCATGTTAAAAGAGGAGCTCTGAACTGAATTAGTTCACTAAGCAGACATGACCAAATATGGCAGCCTCTCTACATTATCTGGAAAGCTCCTGCTCTAAGAAGTAACCAAGTCTTCTCTGATGTAGGTTCAGTACAGACTAAAATCAGCATGATGTATTCCTGTGTGGACACCTACAGTTCCTGAGCAGACAATCAATTTCAGTAGAGAATCTTTCCTCCTAGTGATAGATTGATGCTTGTCAGAATCCTTGCTTTTAGGTTCAAGTCACCTCTTTTCCTTTTCTTCCTCCAGTCTTTTTTTCTTCTGTATTTTGCTAGTGAGAAGATGAATGCTTTTCAAAACTTTTTTTCTTTCTTGTGTTGAATGATGCCCAGAGTTGTTTTTTTAAATATATCTCTCACTCAACCATTAATTGATTAACCGTCAATACATATAACTCACTGTGTGTGTCTATCATGTGTGTGTGTGTGGGGGGGGGGATTCTGTGCCAAAACTTTGGGCACCTATGGAATCCTAAGACCTTATCCATCCTCAGTAACTAGAAAAACTACTGCCAACAAACACCAGGCAAGTGTCAAACTATCCTAAAGTAAAAAAAAAATAGCTCTATTGCAAAAACAGACACCAACAGGCAGCAAATCCTATTCTAAAGCACCCAACCCAGAACTTGTCAATACATTTAAGAAAAAAAAAACACCTAGAAATAAAAAAAATCTTCACAAGATATGCTGCAAGATATAAGGGAAGGGGGGAAGAATTAACAACCTTGCTACGGTAAGGAAGAGGAGATCAGTCAGTGAAGAATAAAAAATGGCCTGAGGGATTCCAAGAACACTAATAACCACTAAAGAGAATCCCAATTAGTCTACAGCCTACAGAAACAAAGATTTCATGACAAATGTCCACTGCAAACTGCAAAGTTTATTTTCCATGCATGATTGTTACACCACAATATGCATGAGTCAGCTGAGCACAATTTAAAAGAATTAATGTGTCTTCATCCTAAACAAACAGGACTTCATCAGAATTAAAACATCCTTCCCATTAGAACTGGTAGTGGAGATGTTTGAGGCAATAGTGGACTTGTTCTGGAAAACTGAATATGAAGTATTTGAAATTGTTTAATTGACAACAGACTATGTAGTAGCTGCACAGATATAATTTATGGTCCAGTTTCAGAAAAAGATGTCTGAAGTAGCCAATGATCTAGTGGGGCAGAGCTTCTGTTATTTGTTTAGGATGAAAGCGCATTAATTAGAAGTCATGCACTTACTATAACTTGGCATTTGTGTTGTCCATTTTCATTCTTTCTCCTGAATGGGTTACGGATCTGACTCGGCCACATTTACAAGACTAAGGATCAAAATCTCAAGCTCCTCCCTCTAGCCATAATGCTCTATTCCATCCCCAACTCCTCAGATTGAGTTTGCTGCCTTACTGCCCACTGCGTAATACAGATAGGACAGAAACAAGAAAAGACTGAGGCTCAAACCTGGAACATGAGAGTTCCATTATCATCCAAAGATCATTCTAGGAGTGACAAGGCCAGGGGATGGCTAGGAGGGAAGCTCTTCTTCACAAATGGTTCAGAGTCCCTAGCTACATCTCAGGAAGCCCTCAAGGAAGGACATGCCAGAGATTAAACTCACAATAAAATTAAAAATAAAAACCATTCAAGCAGGTAGAGTGGAGTGAAAATAATTGTTTATTAACAACTAAAAAATAAAAACATAAACAACAACTAAGTGCTTTTGCCCTCACACTAATGGGCATCATCAGAGTCCAGACATGCCAGAGCACTGTCAAAGAAAAGGAAGCTCTGCTTCTGGAGATAATGTCCAGTGTGTAACAAAGGTATGAGTTAGTGACCAACTGGTTGCATCACATATGTCATCAATGGAAGTTCTAGATGAGAAGGCAGAGGAAGTAGCCATAGATTTAGTGGAATGAGGTGTAGTAGGATGAGGCAATTCAAAAACTTTTTGAGAACAAATCAACAAAGTACAATCAGTAATTCATTTAGCCAGAGCAATTTTGGTAACTGCTTGACCTAATCGGTTAGGGGAAAAGGATTACAAACTGATCAAACTTCCTATATTATTTTGTTCTATGAAGATAAACATTTAGGGTTTACGAACATCAAGAATATGCCACATATATTTACTCTTATTAGTAAAGTTTGGAAAGAAAACTTGCAATTCTATGGACTGACTAATGTTAGAATCCATGGCCACCTTAAGTAGAAAAGAAGGGTTGATTTGTAGAGACACTCTATCTTTATGGAAAATAATGTAAGGAGGTCTAGCTGATAAGGCCTGGAGATCAGAAATTCTTTTTGCTGAAGTGATAGCTGCCAAAAAGATTTTTTCCAAGAATGAATCAGCAAACCAATGTGACATGAAGTTTCTAAGGGTTTCTGAGTCAACCCTTGAAGGACCACCATGAGATCTCAAGGAGGAAAGGAGTCCTTTATTGAAGGTGTGAAAAAAATTCTCATCATGAAAGCTTTATGTACTCTGGAAGTTGTCAAAGAGGAAGATTTGTTTCAAGCATGGAAGTTGGATATAACTGCTAACTGGATTAATAGCAGAATTGGCCCCTTCCTTACAAACAGTAGTGAGGAAAAGGATGGCCGAAGAAGGAGCTTAGAAAGGGTCAATATTCTCTTCAGAAGCCCATATAGAAAACTTTTTCCATTTGCTTCTGTAGACTTCTTGGTGGAGGCTTTCTGGGATGCAAAGACAATGTCACAAACTGGGGAAGTGAGCCCAGACTGTCTTACCATCACTGGAAGTGGAGGAACCATGTGGTAAGCTTGAGTGTGTAGAGACTGAGATGTTGGATTGCTGATGGATGAGATAACAGACACAGAGTGGCTCCAGTATCCATGGAGGATATTTCAAATGAGACCAGAAAAAGGAGAACTGTACCTGCTGAGGCCAGAAGGGGGCATTGAAGATGACTGAGCTTTAAAGTCTGCTTGCCTTCTGTAGAAACATCAGAATCAGTGGAAGAGGGGGTAGGCATAGAGGAGATCTGAGGGCCAATCATGAATCACAACATTCCTTGGTGACCCCCCCGAAGGGGGGGGGGGGAATCAGAGTGAAGTACTTGCTGCACTTGTTGAGGGGACAGGCAAAATAGATTGCAGCTGGCCCCAATGGCTGAAAATCATATTCGCTACTGTTTGATTGAGGGCCACTCGTAAGAAATCAGAATGGACCTGCTGAGTCTATTTGCCCATGCATTGGTTTTTACCGGTTTGTGCACTAGACAGTGGTCTGAAGAAATTGCCCATTCCCAGACCCTCATGGCCTCCCTGCACAATGGGTAGGAATGGGTTCCTCCTTGTTTGTTGAAGTACCAGACTACTGACATGTTGTCTGTGTGTATTACAATAGTCTCTAGGGGGAAAATGTCCTGAAAGTCTTGCAATGTTAGAATGACTGCTCTCATCTCTAGGACATTGATATGCAACTTGGTCCCTGAGGACCACATACCTTGGATCATCTTTCTCTTGAAATGCCCCTCTCACCACCTCAGTTGGGAAGCATCAATGGTCACTGTGGCTATTGGGGGAGGAAGGGAGAATGGACTGCCTAAAAACAGGTTGTCTAACTGGATGCATCATCGAATATGACATATGCAAATTGGAGTGAGTTGGATGAGAAGAGAGAGAGGCTGGTCAAGAATGAACCACTGTACCACCAAGGTCCATTGGAGGATTCCCATAAAGAATCTTGCTAGAGGGACTAGAATGACAGCTGACACTGACCCAAGAGCTTGCAACACAAGTTTTGCTGGAGGGGACAGATGAGACAGTAAGTCCCATACCTGATTTCTCAAAGATGTGATGCGATGAACAGGTAATGAAGCCACTTGAGTCGTAGTATCCAGCTGAGTTCCTATAAATTCCAGAGTCTATACAGGTTCAACTTGGCAAGATTTATTGTGATGCCTAGGGGGCTGGAGATCTGAAGCAAGTAATCCCTGGCTTGTAGAGGTTGATGCCTGGTTGAGATGGTGAGGAGCCAATCACCGAGACAGGGAAACACATGGAATCCTTTCAGCCTCAGGTGAATTGCCACAACTGCCATGCATTTGGTGGATGCATGGGGGAGGGCTGTGGTAAGTCCGAACGGCAGTGCTCTGAACTGGTAGTGACCATCTCCCAGCCAAAAGTGCAGGTTTCTCCTGGAGCATCTATTTTAATATGATAGTATGCATTCTGGAGATCTATAGAACACATCCAATCATCCTGGTGCAGGAGAGGCAGGATGGACTGAACTGTAACCATTTGGAACTTTGTCTTCTTTACATACTGATTCAGATTGCTTAGATCCAGAAATGGTCTCAGATCATCTGTTTTTTTGGCACTAAAAAGAAGCGAGAGTAAGTTCAGAATCCTATTTTTTCAGTTTGGGCCTCCTGGATGACTCTCTTTTTTGTAGAAACTTTTGAACCTCTTGAGCTGCAAACTCCCTGTGACTGGGTGGAATGTTGGGTAGTTTCTTCCTTGTAACAGGAGGTGGGAGGGAAAAGAGAATGTAGTAACCTCTGGTTAGTATGCTTAGTAGCCATGCATTGTTTGTAAGATTTGTCCAGGTGTCCAGGTACAGGGAAACAACTCCCGACTGTCTCCAGAGATGGACAGTCGGCAGTGCTTCAGGAGTGCTGATAGGGCCCTATCAGAGAAGTCTCTGAAGCCTTTGTTCTGCACCCCCCCCCCTCTGCCTCTGGGGTGACATCTGCCATTGAAACCTCCTCCTCTTCCTCTAGAGGAAGTGTCCCCATGCATGTCTTGAAAAGGTCCTTGAGACTTCTGGAACCACATTTTCTTTTCACCTCGCTGGTTTCTAGAGAATGTTCATCAAGGGGTAGAAAACTTGATTTCTATGGAAGACAGGGTCTTTCCTTCCTGCTCGCTGGAGGTAAGTGTATCCTTCACTGATAGACTGAACAAGTATGAGCCATCAAAGGGGGCATTAACAAAAGACACCTTGAAGGGTTCCGCAAAGTTGCATAGCCTCATCCAGATGTGTCTCCTAACGGCAATTCCTGAACCAGATGCTTGTGAGGCGCCCACCTCTGTTTGAGAAATCAGCTTCACTGATGAATTGGCAATAGATGAAAGAGTAGAGAGAAGAATGGGAAAAGAAAAAAAACACACTTCATATTAGAATGAAAAGAGGTACTTAACCCTCAGAACAAATTTGAAAACAACTGCAGCTTAAGCAGTTGGTGTCTTCAGCTGAAAAACAGCAATTAAGAGATGAAGTATGGCACAAGGAGCATTATATGAGAGATAGAAGAGGTGCTTGAGCTATGGAAAATTCTATGGAGCTGAGTTGGTACTGCCTGCAAGAGACAGTCCCACCTGTTGAAGTGGATGGATTGGATCATGTAAGTTATACCTTTTTACCAAAGCAAGTGCACATCTTTTTTTCTTCTTAGGCATTTGGACTAGGGTGCTGGATTTGATAAAGTCTAAATCCAGGGATATCACTGATGGGTCAACCACATGACCTTTACACAGGTATTTACAAGTACTTGTAACTCGAAGCAACCTGTCTGGCTTTCTGGGCAGGTGACTGTTTCTGTCAGTTTGGTGCCAAAGATTAAAGCAGTAAACTGGTAAACAGCTTCACAGCATAGTCCAAGGTTTAATGTTCTCTGCCTTCATTTATCTACTGTGTCTCTGAGCAAGTTATTTAGCTGGACAGTGGTCCTGAGTCATGCTGATAAGACTCTTGTAGTATCAGCCCCATGGCATAGATGGATAAAACCCTGACTACAGGGCAGGTGACCTAGGTTCAGATAGCAGCTTGGGTATCTGCATGAGCTGGCCTGGGCTACGGGAGTGAGACCATTGCCAGCTTTCCATCCCAAGCAGAAGAATTTGACTCTGGCTCACCACTTGGATGATACCTAGCAGGAGCAATGATGTTACATCTATGGAGTGTGCCCGCCATTATACATAAGCAAGAATCTTAAGATTCGGCATGTGGAAGCACGGTCCCTGAGGTGGAGGGTCTATGTTATATATTCAAACTTTCAAAATGTCGATTACCATATGTTCGATAACATATGGTCGATATTTGAAAGTTCGAATATATAATAAAAAAAAAAAAAAGAAAGAACAACATACCTTAATGGTGCGAGCAGGAGGGCAAGCCCCCCTGCACCCCACATCCCCCCTACTTAAATATACCAACTCTGAGACCGCACTTCAGTGCAGAAAATGGAAATTCTCCCATTCTGCACTGTACAGCGCCATTAAAGTCAACCTTCGAACTCTTGAAATGTCGATCATATGGTCTTGACCATATGATGTTTGACATTTCAAGCATTCGTTTATTTGACATAAACCGGAGGTGGAAGCACCCACCATAGCCTGGACAGCCACTGAGACAGGGGGCATTCCACCATGGAGTAGGGGCTGCCCCTATATAACCAGCAAGCTGACCAACTCCATACTACTCAATTCATCCCACTCTGGGCAATGAAATAACCTTCTGGGCAGGCACAAGCAGGTTATAGGGCTCTCATCTCATCCAGGAATGCTAGGTGCTCACACTGGCAGAATGAATGGAGCAAATGGATGAAACTAGATGAGCCATCAAGCTAGATCCTATGGGAATGTAAAAATAGGCTTGTGTTTTGTCTGGTTAACAAATGAAAAAGTAAATATCAACTAGGCTCCACAAAAGAGGACCTAGCAAGTGCAGTGCTGGTTTCATCCAAATCTGAAACCACAAAGGCATAGAGCAATCCTTTTTCTCTTCATTGGAGGAGCCTTTCTGAAGGCTGAGGATTGAATGGCCTGTGAGTTAACTCTGTGCCATGCAACCATATACTGTTTACCAAAACATCTATAGTCAAATTTGGTACAGACTGGAGGAGGCATCTGTTGGGGGGGTCATAATGCCCTGCAACATTGACCCTAGAGACAACAGGAACAAGGCCTAGTCTCCCTAGTGAGGTATTTTCTACTTTTATATATCACTGCTACACACAGATCCCCTAGATTTTCTCACACCACTATGGTAGAAATGTCTTTTTTGGGCCAAGACAGATGACAACTGAAATACTGAAAGATCACGTTCTTTGTAGTCACCTGGAAATTGATGTCAAGCCTGGATGCCTGGCATCTTGATTCCCCATGTCTGGCACCCTTAGAACTCAATGTAACTGATGGGGTTTGCAGAGTCCTCATATTCTGCTTACAAGCTCTTTCACTATTTTATTTTTCAAATTCTCCATCTTTCATCCAAAAGAGTGCAGACTTTGAGAGTTCTGATTTCTAGCCAATAAATGTTGGCTCTTCAACAGCAGGAGTGGATGCCTCAGCTAATTCCATGCATTTCTTGTATTCACAAAAGTACCTTGATGAAAAGGTAATCTTTTTTACTAAATGCAGATAATTGTCTGAAGAAGAAACATTGTGGGTCTCAAAGACACTGTATTTCGTAGCCTATTGGTGGAATCTATGCTCTGCGAGCATATTTGTTTTTTGTTTTTTTATGTGGATATCTTGAACTTCAGACATACAATCAAACATACAATACATGGACAATTCAATATGCAAAACTGCTTAAAGCCAAAAATCAAGCATGTAAAGCAACAGAGGGTCTCTAAACTGTATGCTTACTATTCTCTGGAAGTTTCTTGGAAGAGACCAAGAGACAAAATTTCTTATGGGCAAAAGGAACTGAAAATCCTGACTGTAGCTCTTCCTTTTTAGCTGTCCACTAAAATGATATCCTGGGCTTGGGAAGGAGTCCATCTTCACTCTGCAGAGGTCTGCAAAAGCTACGGAAGTCAGCCCGGAAGGGTAAATGTCCTCCAATGGCAATTTACAATAAAAAAGACTACTACTGCAGCGATGACCACTAAAGTGATTAGTTCAGTTTTTTAGGTATTTTACAGAATTTACCAAGTTAACTGCTACAATCAACTTGCATTCCATTATTCCCTCATTTATTCAACTGTTTTTTTTTTTTAATAGATAGCTTATCAAACTTTGGCTTGCATAAATTTACTGTATCCCTCAACAATGTCAACTAAAAAATAATGTTAGGTGTCCCCAAGTATTTAATGGGCGAATCATCTTGCATGCATAAAACATGAGTCCATTAAAGCCTATGGACACACATCCCACTTTCCTAAGTTGACTTCACTGAAGTCAAAGTTTACTGTTTCAGTGTCTCTGTTTTTAAAATGTTGTACTGCAGTGGCAAAGTAATTTTTTTACTGAACAAATCACTGTACATCTGGCATTCCCTACCTGATGTGTTTACACCAAGGTTTGAAGCCAAAAAGCATGATACCAGATACCTGATCATGTTTTACAGAGTAAAATACAGTAAGTACCACCTAATATCAAACCACATAGCAAGAAAACATCCCCAAAGTAATATGGCACAATGCTTTGACTCATACAGGTGTGAAATCCAAAAATAAAAGACTGATGCACAAATGGCCATTCTCAATGGCACATTTGCCCATGCCCCTTGCATTCCTAATTTCTTTACTTACTTTCAAAGCTGCTGGAACTCGAAGGCAAGGAACAATTACCCACATGTCAAAGTTCTACCCCAGAACTCATGAGTTTTAAAACACAAAAACGTAAGACAACTGATCTATCCCTGTCACAAAAAAACTCCAAAGCAAAACTAAAGCATGCAACATCACAGTAAACAGCACAATGAAAAGGGGTCCATAATGATCCAGTTCACTTATGAGGTAAACAAATGTCCAAAAAATAAAATACTAACAAATATGGTGAAAAAGCATAAAGTTACTTAATTCTATGCCATGTACCTAATTTACAACCCCTGCATCCTCCTACCACCCTCAAAATTCACTTTCAGGCCAAGTGAAAAGACACGTCATTTAAAAATTAGAAAAATGTAGTCCGTCTACAGAAAATGGAGCAAGGGAAGGGTAGGGATGGAGACGTTATGAAATGTTAAATTTATGTAAAAGACAGACCAAGATATGTTTGCTTCCATTACAGAAATTCCTCCAACAATGAACATATGCAATACTAAACAAAAAAATACATTCATTCAAAGACCATTCTGTATGAAACCCATTCCACTGCAGCCAGGCAACTGAAAACAGCATTTTCAGACTTTGCATGATCCCCCTTCTCAAACACATGCTCCCTTCTATGAAATACGCCATGCCCCAGGTTGCAAAACCTTGGAGGAAGTTATTTTGTAACGTGTCTAATCAAATCGCTTTCAGGGTACCTGATCAAAACTGATGACGTGTGTTTTGGTTAAACAGCAGTTGACCAGATTACTGAAATACCACCACAACACACGACAGCGTGATTTAAACATTCAGTTATCTGACACACTCAGTCTTGTACTTTAAAACATTGTTACAGTGCCTTCACGCTACTGAGACAATCCACTCCCAGTGCCATTAAAGTATAATCAAATGGTGGAACATGGAGCTACAGAAACAGCACTTGATGTACAGAAACATGCACAGGGATCGGCAGGTGTCCAATTCTGCACAGATACACTTTCCAGTTCCATCAGAAATAGGGTGCTTTACTCACCCATGACAAATAGTGGGCTTACAACATTTAGCAATGCTGGCCTGATGTTAGTTAACAAAAACTTACTTAGAAGGCAGAAATATGGAAGGAAATCACTAAATAGCATTAAGAGATTCCTCGTGCTGTGGGCACATTTCATGGATGCAGACTCCAAAGAAACAAAATATCCCTACTTGTGATGTCCAGATTGAAAAGTTTAGAAGATGATGGTTTATGAAGCATCAAAATAAAATAAAACCAAGTACTGTTGAAGAAGATACCTTCTAGGGTCAGGAGTTCAAACTTTTTGTCAACTTCCCAAAGACAGCCTAGGACATCAAAGAATGTGCTGAATGAGCACAAAGTAAACTGCAGACATATCACTGATGTCAGTGTTAAATGAAGGGCAATACCTACATTATTACAAACACACTGTATTGCACTTGTTTCAGTCAAACTCTAGTTAGCTTTGTTACCATTTTAACTGACTTTATAAGACTGTAAGACAAAGTTTGTGCTGTCTAAAACAACTGTACTATGTGCCAAGGAAACAGCTCAAGCTGAACAATGAACTATACATTCTCTTGACAAGCTTGGTTAACATCCTAGATTCAGTATTTGGGAGGTAACACTACTTATAGCAGAATACAGACAGTACTGGTTAACATGAGTGTAAAAGACAGATTTACCAAAAGGACCCTGTAACATCTACTTTAGTAGTCAAGCGCAAATTTCTACAGATTTGGATCAAAATTTACCAGTCACAAAGCACAACAGACAGGCTGTAATGCACAATGAGCAAAATTATTATTCTTAGGAAATGAAGAGCCTTTTGTTTCCGACTGTAAAATATCATCCACTGCGTGATGTGATTAAAGATGAAGAATTAGAGTACGCTTGAGAACTGCTGATGTCTGGAAAGGAATCTAATGCCCTTTCCTAAGCTGCTGATTAAAAGGTGTAGAAGACAAACATGTACTCTTTCTCCAGCTGAAGTGCAAAGATACACCTCATTTGGGGCAAGCAAAGGGTTAAAACCTGTTGTAATGACAGACATGTTTTCGATGTACAATCTTGGTGTGTCTGTCAACGAACTGCAATTCCACAAGCTTTACTTATAGGTTCATAAGCAAATTCTAGGCTAGCTGCCTTTGCAGGTAATTTTAAGCTTAGCTAATTTCACCTTTTGTGCTCAAAATATATATATATAAATATGTGTGTGTGTGTGTATATATATATATATATATATATATATATATATAATGAGCATAACTTGGATCATACCATAGATAATTTGAAGGGAACCCATGCATGGTATAAAGCATTCAGGAGCTGCCTCTGTCCCTTAATAGTGCAGGGGGCAGTCCTGAGGCAAATCTTGTTTCCCATTCATAGATCTAAGTTGCGGTTGAATATGGACAGAGATGAAAGTACAGCTGTGTACACTTACCAAAAATGTAGATGCTCAAGTGCATTCACTGTTGCAGTCCTGACAATGGGAAATTTCCTGCCTGAAAACCCTCGGTCAGCCCAACTACCAGAGAAAACTCTTTCTGGCTCCCAGGCAGGCAGACACCCAGACCGACATCAGTATGCTCCGGTATAAAGGTAGTCAGAACACCAGTCTTTTATTGCCCCCCCCCCCCCCCAAATAAGAGGAGCCCTGAGAAGACTGGAGCTGTCCTAAAGGAGAACCTGACAGAGGATGAGATGCCAAGGAAGGGTCCCTTGGTTGTGTTGCACAGTCAGAAGAAGCCTGTAAGAAGTCTAAGGGGTAGGAGGGTGGAAAGGAAGAGTAAACAGTGAAAACACTCGAACATCTACATTTATGGTTAAGTGTACACAACTGTACTATGTTCTTCATGTTTCATTGTTGCAGTCCTGACTATTGGAAAGATTCCCAAAGAAGAAGAGGGTGGTAGGATGCTAGGCCAAAGAGAGGATGCCCTGCAGGACAGCAGCGGCAAACCCTGCTCTAGACTTGGAAGAATGTTAAATGCTAGTGTTTGGTAAAGGTATGCACCTAGGACCAGGTGGCTGCCTCTAAAATGTCTTTGGTGGGTACCGCCTTGATGAAGGCAGCAGAAGTAGCAGCAGCCCTGGTGGAGTGAGATCTAATCCCAACTGGGGGTACCTTGCCATGAATGCTATAGCAAAATAGATACAATGGGAGATCCAGTTGGAAATAGTTTGCTTGGAAACTGATTTGCCTTCTGCACCAGGGGCAAAGGCAATGAAGAGCTGCTCAGTTTTCCTAAAAGTTTTTGTCTTATCCAGGTAAAAACAAAGTTGCTTGTGAACATCCAATGAAGGCAGAATTCTCTCCCCTTTATTTTGAGGGTTGGAGAAGAAGGATGGTAGATAGTTGACCTGATTCAGAGAAGTGTCAGAGATCACCTTGGGCATGAAGGATGGGTTGGGCCCTAAGGGAAACCCTATCCTTGTGATAAATAAGGGTTCAACTGCCATGAGGGTCTGCAGTTCAGAAACCCTCTTTGCTGAGCTGATGGAAAACAGCCATACTACTAGCTAAGTCAGAAACCTGAGGTCAGCAGATGCTGCTGATTCAAAGGGAGGCAAAGGTCGTTTTTCTAAAACAAAGTTCAAGTCCCATGGAGGCAGAAGCTTTGTTCTCGGAAGCCTAATGTGTATGACCCCCACTCCAAGAAATTGTCGTAAGAATGGTTGGGAAAAAATTGGAGTGTGTGAAGGCACATGAGCAGAAATGGCAGAAGCATGGATTTTAATTGAAGAGTAGGAAAGTCCCTGATTTAGCAGAGAAGTTGGGTATTGCAGGATGCTGGTAATGTGAACTGGCTGTGGTTCTAGGTAGTGGTCTTTGCACCAAATAAAGAACCATATCCATTTGGCTTTGTAACATTTTCTAGGGCTAGGTCTTTTGGACTACCTGTGGATGTCTAGCAACTGTTTACTTAGGGTGGCACCTATGTAGGTCTTTGTGGGCTCATCCACACTGCCAAGCTGAGGATTTACATTGGGATGAACAACCCTTCCCTTGTTTTGAGTGAGGAGGTCCATCCTCTGAGGCAGAATCCACTGAGCCTGGTTGCAGAGCTGGAGGAGGAGAAGGTACCAATGCTGTCTAGGCCAGTCTGGGGCTATCAGTATTGCTCTTGAGCTCTCCTCCCTTATCTTGAGCATTACTCGAGGATAAGGGGTACGTGGGAATGCATAAATGAACAGTTGGGTCCATGAGAAGGAGAAGGTATCTGTTTTCCAGGCTGACTCCTGTTTGATCCTGGTGCAGAATTTTTTTGCAAATATGTGCTCTGTTTGGATGCAAAGAGATCCACTTGAGGGACTCACCCCCCCCCCCCCCCAGGGCTGGGTTATGGTCTGGAAAACCTCTGGGTTCAGGTGTCACTCATGAAGGTCCATAAGATTCCTGCTGAGGTGGTTTGCTAGAACATTCTGAACTTCTGGTAGGTACTGTGCCATGAGATGCAGTAACAAGAGCGTGCACAGTTTCCCAAATTTGCATTGCTAGACAGCACAGGGGGTAGGAATGTTTTCCTCCCTGGCTGTTGATGTACCACATTATTGTGGTGTTGTCTATCTTTACTAGCAGGACTTCGTGTCCATTTTTCTTTGAAGGCTATTAGGCCTTTTTGTACAGCCACGAGTTCTTTCCAATTGATATACCTGTTTCCGATGTTGATTTCCCACTTCCCCTGGGTATGTAGGTTGTGGAAGTGAGCCCACCCTAGGCTGTCTCTGAGGCATCTGTTGTTATGGTCTGTCCCTATTGACTGAATATGAAGGGGAGGCCTGAGTTGCAGGCACAAGTCTGTGCCCACCATGCAAAAGACAATTTGAGGCAAGGGATGAGGGGTATCTATGTCTCTAGTGGTTGGGAGTTCTGCCACCATATGTTCTTGAGATACCACTGCAGCTTCCTCATGTGCCATTTGGCAAGGGGGACCATGAGGATGCAAGAAGCCATGTACCCCAGGGCTCTTAAGAATTCCCTTGCTGAAATCTGATCCTTAGTGTGGATCCTTTGGAAGTAATCTGTTAGGAAGAACACTTTATCTGGGGGGAGGAAAGCCTCTGGAGAGTGGTGTCCAGGAGGGTCCCAAGGAAAACAATCATTTGAGTTGGTGAAGTGATGGACTTCAGGGGGTTCAATGTGAACCCCAGAGAAGATAGGAGGTTCTGGGTGAATTTGAGATCCTGGAGTAGTTTGGAGGGTTCTGTTTACTGTACAAGGCAGTCATCCAGGGAGGGATAGATTTGTATTCCCTTGGTCCTGCAGAAAGGTATTACTGGAACCAGGCACTTTGTGAACACTCTTGCGCAGTAGATAAGCCAAAGGGCAGATCAGAAAATTGATGATTACTGGATCCTGCCATGAAGTGAAGGAACTTTCTGTGGGATTCCTGAATACGAATGTGAAGGCAGGCATCCTTTAGGTCTAGAGAGACCATGAAGGCTTGTGGTTACATAACAAGAAGGAGCTTTAAGAGTTAACATTTGGAATTTGGGAACCAAGAGAAACTGGCTGCATTTTGACAGGTCCAGGATAGGGTGCCAAGAGTCTTCTTTCCTGGGGACCAGGAATAGTCTGGAATAGAATCCTATTCTCTGCTGAAGAGGAAGGACTGGCTCTACTGCTCCTTGAACACAAAGATTATGAATCTGAACCTGGGTCTCTGTCATTTGAATTAGAGGGGACATCTGGAAAACCTGAGGATTTTAATTGGTCTTTGAAAGTGAGCTTGTAGCCATTTGCAATAATGTCTAGAACCCACTTGTCTGAATTAGGGTCCAGGTGTGATAGAAAAGAGACAGCCTTCCTCCTAGCTTTGGGGTGGGGGTGGAGTGAAGGTGGGGTGGCTGAGTCATTGTAAGTCTCTGGAAGTGGCTTGGGGTTTAGAACTCCCTTGTCTTGAAGTTTCCGAGGTCCACTATCTGCCTTTTTGCAGGAGTTGCCTCTGCTTACATGTTTTTTCCCTTTGAGGTTTCCTCTGGCGATTCCTAGACAGGGAGGGAAAGGACCAGTGTTTAGCAGGGAAACTTCTGCTGAACCTGGGAGGATGCACCTGGAGGAAATATTTCACTGTTAGCATAGACTTGGCTTTGTACTCCATCTTTTTCAGCACTTCTGCTTTTGGGCAAAAAAAATAACATTCTTGTCAAGGGGGGGCATCTAACAGATTAGACTTAACATAGTCTGGAAGGGCTTGTTCTCAGAGCCAAGCATGTCTTCTAATGACTGATCTAGTAGTGGCAGCTCTGAAAGCTGCTTCCATGGCATCATATCCACAGTGTTGAGAATGCTTAGCAACCTGTGCACTACCATGACAGAGTTCTGACAGTTACTTGGAAATGCTTTTTTCCTCCAGGGAAGACACCTTCTGTTTAAGTTGGTCAAGGATAGTCTGCAGGCACTTAATCATATGAGACTGGCAGTTGAGGGCCCTCATAGTGAGTGTGGCAGAGATATAGACTGTTTTTGCCAAACCTGTCAAGGGCTCTGCTCTCTTATCTGTAGGAAAATGATTTCTGGAAGAATTGGCTCTGCTTCTCTTAGGTCCTGACGTGATTACTTCATTGTCAGCAGAGGGGTTCATGAACACAGTAAAACCTGTCTGGTTTTCGAGGGGCAGGGCATGCAGAGTTGGGCTTAAGAGAAGATTCCTGGAAGACATCTACCACTTCCAGCATTGGAGGGATAGCCAAAGGCTTATGTTCTGGTAAGTCCAGGAACTCCCTAACCCTCTTAGCCTGTGGGTAAATCCTGAGCCTCCCACTGGAAATGCTGTCTCATGGCATGCAGGGTCTCCCCAAGGATGAAATCCTCTGGAGGGAAGGCAGAAGGGAGGCTTTCTTCAAAGTCAGAGTCCTCACAGAAGTGTAAAAAAGGCCCTCTACAGATCAAGAGTCTGAGTCCTCCCCACACATGGGGGGATCCTGATAAATTTCTGAAGGTTCATCTCTTTTCCTTTTACCAGTAGGAACAGTTTGCCTAGACCTGACAAGAGAAAGAAGATCTTCTCCCAGTCTGATAAGGTCCTGCTGAGAACCCTGTGGAGCTGAGCCAGAAGGCCTAACTGTAAGCATAGGTTCAGAAAGCCTCCTAGGAATGGCTATGGTCTTGGGCCTAGGAGTGTTTGGCGCCCTCATGCCAGTCTCTCGCAGATGCTGAAAATGCATTGGAGCTGTAGTGGGCAGAGGCCTCATTGCAGAGTCTCCGGGCAATGCACGCTCTTTGGAAGCCAAGGCCTGCTGAGCAGTCCTGGACCCAAATGACAAGTTGTCGAAGGCTTGAGTAGAAGTGGATGGGAGAGATGGTGTCGGACTCCAAAAGGGTCTCGACAGAGGCCTTAAGTCATCAGTTCTGGAAGCAAAGGGAGCTGTGTAGGCACCTCACCTTGTTCAAGAATTACAAGCCTGGAAGGAGAGAGAGGCGGAGATGGACTGTCATACGAAGGTCTACAGTTTTGTTTCTCATCTTTCTTGCGCTTAGATTGATCAAATTCAGTACACCTGACAGACACTATAAAAGATGGCTGAACAGATTGTTGGCTAAGAAACTTTGCAAGAAATTCAGCCATACACCTGATAGTTCTAGTATTAAAATGTGCACAAAAGCAACAGTTAGCAACGTCATGATCAGGGCCTAAGCAAGTCACACACACAGTGAAAGTCTTTGTGTGGGATCTGCTTACCACAACTGAGACAATTATTGACTTTATCGGACATGAGCAAGTAAAGAAAAAGTTCCCCAATGGGGTACTTACCTGTCTGATGACATTCTTTTCTGGTATGGACAGACTGATGCACTTTAATGCTGCTTCGGTGCTTCAGGTCTTCTGTGGCAAGAAAAGACTGTCATTTTGACACAGGCTCACTACCTTTATACCAGAGTGTAATGACATCAGTCTGGAAGTCCACCAGCCTAGAGCTGGAAAGAGTTTTCTCTGGTAGTCAGGCTGACAGAGGACTTTCAGGGCAGGAAATTCCCAATAATCAGAACTGCAACAGTGAAACATGAAGAACATATTTGTTTTATGTGGATGGGGAGTCTGTTCCAGAGCAGCAATATCCTCTTGGAGATATACCTGGTTCTCCAAACTGTTCTGTTGATGGTGCAGAAGAGGTTTAGATCCCCTGACCGTGTATTTCTGATGCCATTAGACTTGCTGATACACAGCAAACCCTTTAGTAATGGGTCAGAGGATGTCTTGAATGCCAGACATGTCACCCCTAAGTATAATGACAAGGCTTTGCATCGGTCCATGAAGGAAATGTTGTTTAGGCCTTCTATTCTTAAAGCAAGGTACCTCTGTGAGCATTCCAGTTGTTGCATGTGTCTGGACAAATACATGACAAAGGGGGCAAAACATTCACTGACTGGCCTAGTGAGGGCTGAGTAAAGGGGGGCAAAGACATCCTTAGATCTAGACATAATCCATTTATTTATAAGCTGTGCAATATAGGACTTTCTTACAACCATGAACTCATATTGGTCAAAAGTTGTCACTGCCCACACAAGTTCCCAAACCCTGAAAAACCATGTCAACTCTTAGGGGCATATTGTCAATGCGGTAGCTCCCTGGGTTGGATTACTTCCCAAAAAACATAATGCATTTTCTGGCATTTAGTTTCAGTCCATGATTTTGGCACCAGTTATTTATTTGAGACAGCCAATCTGCAAGAAGGTTTAAGTCATTTTGGGATTTGGTGACTGTTCCTAGCTTGCAGTCATCTGCAAACTAAGAGCCCTTTGGTATTGGCTTTTACTTCAGAAAATGACATGCCAAATAGGAAAGGCCCCCGTACAGAACCCTGGGGGGTCTCCACTGGTGACTGGTCACTGAAGATAAAATGGAGATAGTCAAAATAGAGAAAGTTATCTGTGAGCCAGATGGCTGATATAAGGGTTTAGTCCCAGTAATATTTAGCTTTTCTACTATGCCTGAGTGAAGAATTGTGTCAAAAGCTTTAGGCAGGTTGAGGTATGCAGTGTGCACCATTTTACCTTCATCCATTGCTTTGGTGGCATTTTCAAAAAATCCACCAGGTTGAGTAAGTGTGACCTGCCCTTGATGAATCCAAACTTAGATGGGCCCAGTGTTTGCATGTTTCCTATTGCCTGATTGAGAAGTTCCACAAGTCTTTCCATGGCTTTGCATGTTTGTAATTACCCGGGTCTGTGGAAGGTCCTCCTTCATGCAATGGAAAGACTGTAGCTGTTCTTCATTCACTTGGTACAAAACCTGTATGGAGGCAGAGACTGAACATTGTTGTTAGGGGTGTGGCTAAATTGTGCTTCATGCTATTTAAAGGGAAAATCACAGTGTTGTTAGGGGTGTAGCTAAATAGTGCTTCATGCTATTTAAAGGGATAAACCCAGTGTTTAAAAATTAGGGTCAGAATTCAGCTGAGAGAAGTCATGTCCACTTCATCACATCATTTTCATTCCCACCCACAGTGTCATTTTACTTTTAAATATCCTGTAAATCCACAGTTCCGGCCTAAGCTTTAGATTTGTGTTCCTCTCCGACTTACATTGGATTGGGGAACTATGCCCCCAGCTCCTGGCTCATATTTAAAGTAATGACAGCTGTGCCAGGGAAAAGGACATCAGTGTGTACTAATTTTTAAAATTTGCATCATTTATGCTTCTACAGATGTACAAGTAGCCAGCTCAAAATATAGTGCATTTGTCTAGTAGTATACAGAAATCAGCATACATCAAACTAGAAGCTGAAAAAGAGTATGTCTACTAATGCTCCCAACCTTCTGTCATACACTTGATTTCTATAGAATTATTAGGAGGTCAGAATGTCACTACACCAGGCTAATATTCAAAAATCAGAACACAGTAAAACATGGAAGAAAGAAACATGGTTTCCACTACTGTTTGCCTGACTTAGATGCTTTCTATAGGTAGAAGCCATGTCATAAAATTGTTGTAGATTTCCAGGATTCACAATCACCACAGAATAAAATATGAAATGAAAAACAAAAAAAAATCTGTTTACTAATGTTTTAAAAGCCTTGCATTACTAATGTTCTTACTTTTCACAATGGGTAAAATGCACAGATTAAACTAATGAATGGCTCACACTGAGAGCTGTTGTCAGTACAACTGCAATTTGAGATGTAACTTGGCTAACAGCTTTGAAACTTCCTTCAGACACTCTTCCCCTACCCCCTCAGCCAAAGGTGAGTATGTATGCTCAGAAAGGCAAACCTGAAATGTAAACAAAAGCTGAAACAAAACAAAAAAATCCCTGTGACTGTCCCTTTAAGATGCATTAAAGGATATTGTCAGGAGCCATTGATGCAGTATTTTTAGCTTTTGATAGCACTTTTAGGATTTGGGCTTCTGTGATAGCTGGAAATGAGACAGTTTCAGGTACGTCTTCAGGGAAAGCTGGAGGGGGGAAGAGAGGGATAAAGTTAAAGCTAAATTTACCAGCCAATAAGTTCACTATGTCTTCAGCTTCAGTGTCGATAACATCATTCACAATCAGCTCAGCGGTTTGCTGCATTGTGTTTTGTGATTACAAATATAACTAAAAATGCCTTGTGATTATTTTTGGTTTTGGTAGCTATTTTGACCTCAGACTTGGCATTGTTGGATTGCATTTGGCTCCCAAATGGTTTATTTCAGTGACATGGGCTCTAACATTCTGGGAATTATTCTTTTTACTTTTGGTAAAAATAAATTTCCTTTTATTAAAGCTTGCTGATACTATGGTTCCATCATGTGGGTTTGTTTCCAGGGTTTGCCCTGCACTTATTTCTACAGGTACAGCTGTATCTTTGCAACGGTTTATAAGCAGATATAATGAATTGGCACATATGTCCACATTTACATCAAAGTACTGTACGAGCATTTATATAGCTGCATGGAATCAGGAATACCAGACAGGACAAATCCTCCTCCTCAAGGAAGAGTAAACCTGTCTGGTGGACATCTGCAATAAATTCTATAATAAAAGGAAAAAAATTGCTGTCCAGTAACAAGAAGGAAGAGGTGCTTAACTGGAAGTGATTTCTTCTTAACCTGAACAAGCAAATAAGAGCACTAGTGAAATCCTCCAAAGCAAACTTTGAGTCCAAACTGGCCACATCTACTAAAGACAATTAGTGTTCACGTATGTTCGCAATCTCAAACGAAGCACTCATATCTGTTCAAAACTGGTGGTAGAGAAAAAGAAGTTATGTCTTACCATAAAGTTCCATCTGTATTGTTGATCCTCGTTCAGTCATTACGCATGGGTATCGGTTCCGAGCTCGGAACCGAGCCGGCCATTTTCTAAGCTCGCATCAGCTTCAAACTCTCAAGCTAAACTCTTACCCACAATCCCCCTCTCCTTGTTACCTCAGATTGAGTTTGCAAGTCAAGGAAGGTAGAGGCTACCTCTGGGCAAATAACCTAAGAGAACTGGATGGTGAGATCTACTAGAAACCACAGGAGGGGGAAGGAGGGAGGGTCGTAATGACTGAACGAGGATCAACAATACAGATGGAACATTATGGTAAGACATAACTTCTTTATCTGATATTGTTAATCCTCGTTCATTCCTTACGCATGGGACAGAGTCTCCAGCTACCTCTATTCCTGGGAGGCTCTCATGGAAGGACATTCCTGAGCACCACAGAACCGAAAGATGCTCTTCTCCTGGAGGCCAAATCCAATTTGTAATGACTGATGAAGTTATGAGGCATAGCCCAGGTTGCAGCTGCACAGATGTCAAGTAAAGAAGCTTTGGCATGGAAAGCAGCAGAAGTTGCCACCAACCTTGTTGAATGAGCTTTCATGGTAATAGGCAACGAGATATTACGTTGTGTGTAAATAAAGGTCACACAGTCCTTCAACTATCTAGCTAATGTGACCTTAGCAACAGCCGATCCTAATCTAGGTCCAGAAAAGGCCAAAAATAACTGGTCAGATTTACGAAAGGGTTTAGCCCTGTATAGGTAAAA
The DNA here is from genome assembly GCF_019279795.1 of Protopterus annectens. Lineage (NCBI taxonomy): Eukaryota > Metazoa > Chordata > Ceratodontiformes > Protopteridae > Protopterus > Protopterus annectens. Next base: position 1,969,593,253 of record NC_056741.1, read on the forward strand.
ACTGATTTGCCTGTGTATATCAAGGGTATGTAGGCAATACTCTCCTCTGTTTGAATGGTTGAGAAAGAAAACTGGCAATTCAATGGCTTGATTAATAGACATTTCAGAGATCACTTTAGGTAGAAATGACAGATTAGTTCTCAGAGACACTCTATCTCTATGAAAAATCAAGTATGGACTCTTGATACATAAAGCTTGAAGTTCAGAAATATGTCTGGCAGAAGTAATAGCGACCAAAAACAAGGTTTTGCATGACAAATACTTGAGGTCACAAGAAGAGGCTGGTTCAAAAGGTGCCATTGTCAGAGCTTGTAGAACTAATGATAAATCCCATGGTTGAATAGGTTCTCTAAAAGGTGGCTTCAGATGATTCACACCTTTTATGAAGGTCTTGCACAATTTATGGGACATAAGAGAGGAATCTTGGACACCCTCATGACAATTAGAAATTGCAGCCAAATGAACTCTAATGGTAGATGCTGATAGACCCGATTGAAACAAGTCGGCGAGATAGTCTAGTATTATCGACACTGGTGCTGAAAAGGGGTCTACTTGTTTATCTTTCAGCCAACAGGTAAATCTTTTCCACTTGCTCAGATAAGTAATTCTAGTGGAGGACTTATGAGAAGCAATAAGAATATCACTTACTGGTAAAAAAGATCATTCTGCCTGGCAATCAAGGGAATTGGAGTAGCCAAGCCGTTAGCTTCAGGCTGTTCAGGTTGGGATGAATCAGGTTCTGCGGGTGTGAGATCAACTCCGGGATTGGATGGAGGATCCATGGTCGATTTAGTAGGCGAGGCCAAAGGAATGGGAACCAAATCTGTCGTGGCCAATATGGTGCTATGAGGATTACCTTGCTCTTCAACTGCCGGGCTTTCTTCAGAAACTGGGGAATGAGAGGAAAGGTTGGAAAAGCATAGAGAAGACCCAAGGGCCAATCGTGGACTAGAGCGTCCCTGGGTGACTGTCCTGGAGGGGGAATCAGGGCGAAGTAGTTGCTGCATTTGTAGTTGGCCGGGGATGCAAAGAGGTCACAGCAAGGATGGCCCCAGCGGTGGAAGATCTATCAAGGGATTGGGGACCACTTGTGAGGTTGCAGAATGCACCTGCTGAGTCTGCCTGCTATCACGTTGGAACTCCTGGGAATGTGCATTGCTAGAAGAAAACGGTTGGTAGCCATCACCCATTGCCATATCCTCATGGCCTCTTGACAAAGGGGGAAAGATTTGGTTCCACCTTGCTTGTTGATGTACCAGACCACTGCCATGTTGTCTGATTGAATTGCAATTGTCCCAGACGGCAGCAGGGGATGGAATGCTTGCAATGCCAGAAGCACCGCGCTCAGCTCTAGAGCATTTATATGCAGATGGGCGTCCAATTGGGACCAAGTGCCTTAGATTGTGTGTCCCTGACATAGCCCCCCCCCACCCCATCAGGGAGGCATCCATGGTCACTGTGGCCTTGGGTTGCTGGGGGGAGAAGGGGCGAGACCACTGTGAGAGATTGTGTGTCATCCACCAATTTAAATCCTGTTTGCACCTGTGGTTTACTCGAATCATGACTGAAAGAGGATGCTGAAAAGGATACCATTGGGTGAGCAGTAGCCATTGTAGAAGCCTCATTTGAAATCAGGCCTGGGGAACAATGGCGATGGAGGCTGCCATGGAACCCAACAGCTGTAGAACCAAGTGAGCCATGGATTTTTCCTTTGAAATGATTGGAATTAGTTGTTGTTTTATCCTTAAAATTCTGTGCTCTGGAATAGCAGCTCTGCAGTTTTTTGTGTCCAAGATAACCCCTATGAATACTGTCGACTGAGAAGGGGTGAGACTGGATTTCTGCCAGTTTATGGTTATGCCCAGCCTTTGGGCAGCAAGGAGAGAGTATGCCAGGGCTTTTTCCAGTAGATGTCTGGTGGGGGCGGACATTAGCTAGTCGTCTAGGTACGGAAACACTTGGAATCCTTGAAGTGAGCTGTGACAACTGCCATGCACTTTGTGAACACTCTGGGGGCTGTAGAGAGTCCGAAGGGCAGTACTCTGAACTGGTAGTGACTGGCTCCCACACAGAAGCGCAGAAATCTTCTTGATGGCCTGTCCATCTTTATGTAGTAGTACGCATCTTGAAGATCTATAGAGCACATCCAATTGTCTTTTTCCAAAAGCGGGAGGATTGACTGTACAGTGACCATCCAGAATTTTTGTACTCTCACAAACTTGTTCAATACACTGAAATCCAAAATTGGTCTCCAGTCCCCGGTTTTCTTTGGCACCAAAAATAGTCTTGAGTAGAATCCAGATCCTATCTGGTCTGGAGGGACTATTTGGATGACTCTTTTTCTTAGCATCTTTTCTATCTTGACTGCTGTTTCTTCCCTTTGACTGGGTGGAAGGTCGGGAAGATTTTTTGAAGGGACGGGACAAAGATCGAAGGGGATATAACCTCTGGTTATGATGTTTTGTACCCAAGAATCGGTGGTGATGGTTAGCCAGGCAGAAGGGTACAAGGAGAAACGTCCCCCAACCACCTCCAGAGGAAAGGAGTTGGGCCGCTCTTCCAGGAGCACTGGTAGGAATGACCAGGGGAAGAATCCCTGGAACCCTGGTTACGTGGTCCCCCTCTGCCCTGAAAGGAGCATCATCCCTGTGAGTTTCCCCCTCTGCCACTGAGGGAGAACTCAGCCTGTGTGTCACAGAAAGGACCCTTAGATTTCTTGAACCATATCTTCCCACTCTTTTGGTAAAGCACGTTCAGGGTAAGAATAACAGGCACCTATGGCAGAAATGGTCTTACTGTCTTGTTCACATCTGGCCAGTGTGCTTTCAACTTTGGGCCCAAACAACGAGGAAGGCTCAATGTGGGCATTAAGAAAGGAAGACTTAAAAGGTTCCATGAAGTTGCACAAGTGCATCTAAGCGTGTCATCTCGAGACCGCAGCTGAACCTGCTGTTCCTTCTGATGCGTAAGATATCAGTCACATAGAGGAGTTAGATATAGACTCAATGGTGGCCAGCTGAGAGGCCACTTTGTCATGCACCTCATCAGACACTGCACCAGCCAAGGTTTCAGAGAGCTCAGAAACCAAATCCCATTGAAGCCTGGAAAAATGTGCCATATAATTCAGGGACCTGATAGCAAAGGTCGCTGAAGCAAAAGTGCACTTCCCTATTCTGTCCAGGGCCTGGGACTCTCTGTTAGGTGGATGGACAGTCTGGCTTTCTTCTTCTGCCAGATCCTTTTTAGTTGCAGCTGCCACCACCAAAGCATCTACAGGAAGACCTTTGGACCAATGGGGATCCGAAGCAGGAGGGGACAAGATCTTATCTGGCCTCCGGGGAATAGCTTCAACAGTATCAGGGGCCTTCCAAGTATGCTACACGATGAACTTGACAAGTTTATCGGCAGGTGGTGTAACCCAGGAGGTAGGGGGCCGGGCGCGAAAAGCCTGCAGGAGCACAGATTCCTCAGGGGTCAGATTAGAGGGCTGCCAGCCACCTCTCTGTTTCAGGATTTCAAGGATATCACCAAAGGATACCTCAGAGGGTGACCGAAGTGATCCTTCCCCCTCATCGAAATCTGTGTCTTTGATGAGAGACTCCTCTGTGAAGTCCATGTGCTTCCTCTTACACTAACTTTTCCGGTGGACCTCCTCAGTGGGAGTAGCTGGGGAAGACAACGGAAAGGGGGATTCCTGAGGGAATATGTCCTGAGGCCCTTGCATCCGGTGTCCGCTAGGTGCGACTTGTGAAACCAGTGTACCAGTGGAGGGCGGAGGTATAGACAGTCCGGTATCGCCAGCAACAGCGAAAGCCTTCTCCATCAGTTGGAAGGCTGGTCCACCCAGAGAGGAGTGTATGTCAAGGACAGGGGGCACTCCTCCCCTAAGTGGCTCAGCCTGCCGACTCGGAGTCCCTGGATGGCTGTGGAGCAGCAAGCTATGCGTACCACAGCTGGCATCCTGGGTTGTAGCAAAACTTTCCTGCCACGAAGGCAACTGCAGTTCCTTAGTGAGATCCATAAATGGAACTGCAGAAGGGGAAGACTGTACTATATCCATGGACTTCAAAGGCAATGAAGGAGGAGAATAAGAAGGTGTCTTTGGAGATGAGTGATCACCTCCCAAGGAAGGATAGTTCCTGGGGGGGTGGAATACCTCTGGCCAAGAATGGCTGGTTCACAAGACGCAACACATCATGTTCAAAAAGACTTCTAGTGGACCTCACAGACACTGAGGAAGAAACAGGCCTGTCCACAAAAGAGGCAGACTCTGCACCGAAATCATTGGTGCCGATGTCATTGTCTGCACCGACACAGGGATCGGTGCCAAAACTAGAACTGACAAAACTGGAGTCAGTAATAAAGTCCTCGGTTCCGAGGAAGATCTCGGAGCCGATGCGGTCAAGGTCTGCGCCGACTGAATGGTCGGTGCCGATACAGTGGCAAAGGTCTGAACCAAGGAGCCCCTCGGTGGCGATATGAAGAAGGCTGCAGGAGAGGATGGAGCCAAAACCACTATTGGTGCTGAAGGTCTGGGCACCGAAAGCACTGGGGATGACTGAGAGAGCTCCGGAGCCAAAATTTTAGCCTTTTTAGATTTTGGTTGGTGAGAGTCCCCAGCTGGGGATGAAGGCAAGGATTTAGCCTTAGTAGAAACATCCATTTTCTTATGGGCTTTAAGAGGGGTTGAGACCTCTGACCCAGAAATAGCCTCTGAAAAGGGAGATTTTTGAAGTCCCTTCAGTATTAGCTTATTTTCCTTTCTAACAAAGTTCTATTAGAAAAGTTTTCACATATAGTAAAGGTGGTTCAACAGATAAATGGGGAGCTCCCAAAAAATAAACACATAAAGAGTGTACATCAGAAGTAGGCAGTTTGCATCCACAATCAGAACACCGCTTAAACCCTAGACTACCCTTTTTATCTGCCATATTAACAAATAGAAAAGTACCAACAATGGTACAAGAGAGTACCCAAAGGTATGAAAAAGAAAAGGAAAGGGATTACCAACGATGGTAAGGAGAACTTACTTTGTGGTAAAAAGGGTAAGTAAAGGACAGAAAAAAAAACCTGAGGAAATTATAAATGCTAGATGCGATAGGGCAAGAGACAATAAAATATCAACTTTTCTGACAGAAAAGTAATTTGTAAAGTAATTAAACAACAATTGACTGTACTCAGCTCAAGAGAAGTAGCTTGACATGACCGGATGGCAACACAACAAACGAAATCTGGGGTAACAGGGAAAGGGGGATTGTGGGTAAGAGTTTAGCTCGAGAGTTTGAAGCTGATGCGAGCTTGGAAAATGGCTGGCTCGGTTCTGAGCTCGGAACCGACATCCATGCGTAAGGAATGAACGAGGATTAACAATATCAGATTATAATATACACAAATGCTGTAGATATAGCCAACCTGCTGGCAGACGTGTTCAGTGAAAACTTCATCCACCCCTCATCAGTAAATTAGGACATCCACAGCACTTTCCCCACTTCCCTTATCTCTAGGGAGCAAGCCATCACTGCCCTCTCAAAGGCAAAAACTACATCTTCCATGGGACCCAATAATATACCAGGCTGCATCCTAAATGAACTCAGGCAGGAACTCGTTTCACCACTAGGCACCCTATTCAACCAAAGCCGGAGTACCAGCTTCATCCCAACTAAGTGGAGGACAGCCACTGCCATTCCTTTTCACAAAGGTGGAGCCCACTGATCCAGGAAATTATAGATCCATCAGCCTACCTAGCCTGCTCTGCAAGGTCATGGAATGGATCATCACGGACCTCATCAACAAGGACATTGACAACCTCCAAACACTTGATCCCACACAGTTTGGTTTCCTCAAGGGGGAGGTCATGCCTGTTAAATTTGGTCGACTTTTTTGAGACCATCGCCAAAGCCAAGGATGAAGGGAAGATGGCGCACACCACCTACCTTGATCTGGTCAAAGCCTTCAATACTATTCCCCACTTGGGTATAACAGATAACCTCTCTCAACTAGGTATCAGCCCTTATGTTACCAGATGGGTAGCAAACTGACTCACAGATAGAACCCACCTAGTCAAAATAGGGGAAGCCTCCTCAATCAGTAGATCCGTAACAAGTGGTGTACCCCAGGGATCAGTCTTGGGGCCTCTGTTGTTTGGGATGTACTTTTTTGAGGTGCAGGCCAAAACCAGTGGGCTATGGCTGACTAAGTTTGCAGATGACTGCAAGCTGGGCACTGTCATCAATTCCCCTAGTGATGTGGACATCCTCCAAGAGGGTCTCACTCAAACAAATGACTGGTGCCGGAAACATGACCTCAAACTAAATGCCAAAAAATGCATCATCCCCTTTGGGGAGAGTAACGTCCCCACAAATTATCACATTAATAACAAGGTCCTAAACATGAAATCAGTTGTGACAGACTTGGGCACCCAGGCTGATAGCAAACTGACTTTTGACCACCATGTTGTATCCATTATATGGAAAGCTTTCTACATGGCATACCTCATTAGTAAGTGTATCTCATCCTAGGACAAGGAGGTCATAACTTCCCTGTATTCTTCCCTTATAACACCCATTATTGAGTACAATGCCCCTTCAGCATGTACCTCACAAAGCACAAACAGCAGCTGGAGAGAGACCAGAGATTCCTCACCAGGAGGATTCAGGGCCTCAAAAATCTACATTACACAGACAGGCTAAAAGCCTGGTCTCTCTACTCAGTCTCATACAGACTCCTCAGAGGTGACCTATGTCTGGCATACAAAACAATCTCAGACCCCACCTTGATGGGACTGCTGCATATCTGCAAGTCAAGCTTCACTCGAGTAACCCGCACATGCAACCTCAACCTGGTCTGTGATATCAACAGGACTTGTTGGCAGGACAGATTTGTGTCCCAGACACTCCCAATTCTTTGGAATAGACTCCTTCTCCACATCAAGCAGAGTACCTCATTAACCCTTTTTAACTGCAATCTGGATAAGTGGATGGGGAACAGAAAATACACCCCTGGGATTCCAGCTGTGTCCCTGCTGGACAGGGGCATCAGGTGCTGACGTGTCAGAACATGGGTTAACTTTTTGGCTAGGCTTGTGAGGGCCTTAGGGCCAATAGCCTAGTAACTTCCTATTATCCTATGACAGTGTACATTTCTGCATATTCGGTTGAGTTAACTGGGTTTGTTGGGGATTTGAAGCTTGCCAAAGTATCACTTAGGAGTAAGGAAAGTTGTCTTAAAGAAGTTTCTAAAGGTACCTTGGGTGAAAGGGATTTCAGGTCTGACCCTAAAGCAGTCTCCTTCAAAATAAAACTGAAACCAAAAAAGTGATGATGATATGCAAGGGAAGATGGAAGATGGTTCCATATTAAGGACAAGATCCAAGACATTATTCCCCTAGTGGGTACTCTGACCAATTGTTCTAGAGCACTAGTACCGACAAAGTCCTGGAAGATGTGTATGTGTGGACTAGCGTTGGTGTTGGTTTCCCAGTCTATAGACAGATAGCTTAGATCACCTAGGACAATGGCATTGGATTGAATACGGAGTGATTCTAGTTCCTGTAGATAGGCATTGTGGCTTTCTTGTGTCACAGAGGGAGTTCTACAGCAAGCCAATACATAGTATGAGATTTTTCTGATGGTTATTTGGAAGTGAAGAAGCATCAGTGCATCACGCTGCTTTACCAGCCTTGATGCAAGTCTTCTTGGATGTACACTGATACGCTTCCACCCTTTCCCCCTTCCCTGGGCAGCAGCTGGTCTGAATGTGTGGAAGGTGTTATAGCCCTGCACAAATGGACTGCTCTACATTTGACACCATGTCTCAATCACTACATAGATGTCAACATCCTCCAGGGTGAGAAGAGCTTGTAGGGAGTGGAGTTTCTTGTTCAGGCTCCTAGCATCAATCATGAACACCTTCATATTTTCCTTTGCTTGTTTCATTATGTTGGTAGGTTATCAGGGTTGTCAATGCCTTAAAAAGGCACTATGAGGAGTGGACAATGTTTTTGCCAATAATCAAAACCCTGCAGGGGACAGATTCAGGCCATCCTTGGTGAAGCAGCATGGTCTGTCGATCTTATACTCCCAGGCTGACAAAAGTGGACCCCCTTTGAATGACACCAAAAACTAAGTCAATTATTGAAGTCTTTCTCTAACAGTGGCATCATCTTTGTAGAAGGTAGAATGCTGTGCATTGCTAGGTTTATACCAGCCTTGGACACAGTCTGAGAGCTCCATCACATCTCTTTCCATATAATCGAGGGAGGTATACCCTAAGCCATTAACAATGGAATGAACTATGACAGAGTCATAATGGTACTTTTTGTTTAAGGACTAGAGCATACAGATGCTCTGACAGATCCTGGCACCAAACTAAGTCACTCTTTTCCTTGTTCAGCCTAAAAGGCACATCTGTAGGTCTTAAAATGTAGTCCCCTATCACAAGAATGTTTGTTTGGGTCAATGCCTGCCTTACTGGCTCAGCATCTGTGACTTTGGGACTCCTTGTGCTATGCGAGAAAGGAGGTTTAATTTGCTGAGTGTGCTTTGTGCCCATGTTGTGTTTTGGAAATCTTTCAGGTTTAGGCAAGTTAATCTTTAAAACCTCAGAATATGCTGGATTGCATGCATTGCAATGGTCTACGTGTGTGATGTGTGGTGTAAAATTCACTATCAAAATCTCGAAAGCAAAACAATGTCATCAAATCATCAAACTAGAATGCCAAAAATGAAAACAAAATCCAGCCTAAATGAACATTTGACATACCAGATTTCCAGTGTCGAATGTCCGTATGTCCCCCTGCACATTATATATACCAACTCCGAGATCACACTACAGTGAGGAAAGGGGTAAGTTCCCTGATACTCACTGTATCGCAATCTCTGTTCACAATGCTGAATTCATAACGAATCAAGCTTTACACTCATATCACATAATTCCAGTTTGGCATTGTGCAACTTTGAAAACTGCCTTTCGCCCACAACTTTTGGACTCGAGCCTTTAGAATTTTGATTGTAAGCCGTGGTGTAATATTGATAATTTTGGTGTTAGTTTACTGTATGTGAGATTTTTGCCTCCAAGACATTATATGTATATCTGTCACACAATGTGCTATGCTGTTTTGAGTAACAAATGATCTTAAAATTGCATGAGACAATTCTTACACTGTCTCAAGATACTCATCTCAATCAGGTTGGCTAGAGAAGTTTTGGGAAAGTGCTGGTCCATGATACTGAAAAGAATGACTCTAGGGGCAGGGGTAAATATAACTGCTTGGAGTTCGGTTTTTAGAATAATGTCTGGGAGGACTTGCTACTGAGTAAACTTCAATACAAACCAACTAGCCTTGAAACCTTCTGCCAAAAGAAACCAGTAAACTAATTATAGTAAAAACTCACTAATTTGACACTAAAATCAGTACAATCTGTATCGGTACACTAAATACTAAGCAATTTTATCAAAGGTGTTTTAGCTTTGTGAATAGATTGTAAAATGATACTTATGTGCTTTTTGTCAATAAACAGCAAATCTGGGAAGGGAGGGAGAGAACTGTGTTGTTAAATCATCACAAGGGTCAAGCAAAGTACAAAGTATAAGCAATTTTATCAAAGGTGTTTTAGCTTTGTGAATAGTTTGTAAAATGATACTTATGTGCTTTTTGTCAATAAACAGCAAATCTGGGAAGGGAGGGAGAGAACTGTGTTGTTAAATCATCACAAGGGTCAAGCAAAGTACATTTGTGTACACTTACCAGAAATGTAGATGTTCGAGAGTATTCACTGTTGCAGTCCTGACTTGTGGGATTTCCTGCCGTGAAAGTCCTTGGCTGCCCTGACTACCAGAGAAAAAGTCTCCCTCCTCCATGGGCTGGCAGACATCCTGACAGATGGCAGTATGGTTGGGTATATAGGGAAACAGCTGATGTATCAGTTTTTTCTTGTCCCCATTGACGGTAGGAACCCCCAAGACATAGAACATAAGCAAGGAAGGGGCAAAAAGAAAACTGGTTCCCCTTGGCTTGAGAAATTTGAACCAGACTACTCTGTAGGCTAACGGGGGGAAGAAGGGAGGGAAAGAAGCCTGCAACAGTGAATACACTCTAACATCTACATTTATGATGTATACAGAACTGCACTGTTCTTCATCTTTCACTGTTGCAGTCCTGACTTGTGGGATGATTCCCAAAGCTGAAAAGAGGGTGGAAGGAAGATTAGGAAGAGGAGAGGATGCCCTACAGAATGGCAGTGGCGAATCCTGCTCTGGACTTGGAAAAGGCTAATAAGTGGTAGTTTTTGTTGAAGGTATGCACAGAAGACCAGGTAGTAGCTTCCAGAACACCCTTGATAGGGGTGCTTTTTAGAGAGACAGTACAGGTAGCAGTAGCCCTAGTATAGCGAGTCCCAACAGCCTCAGGTGGCTTCTTGTCATGATTGATGTCACAAAATGACATACAGTGAGAGATCCATTTGGAAATAGTCTGTTTGGAAACTGGTTTTCCTTCAGAGCTGGTGGCCCAGGCCACAGAGCTGGTTTGATTTTCTCAAGGTTTTAGTTCTGTCAAGATAGTAACGAAGTTGCCTATGCACATCCAAGGAATGTAAGATTTATCCCCGCTGGTTCTGAGGACTGGGAAAAAAGGTGGACAGATGTATGGTTTGACTCAAGGACGTCAGTGATCACCTTGGCATAAAGGAAGGGTTAGTCCTGAGGGAGACTGGATGTAATATGAGGAATGGTCCCACTGCCATGAGAGCCTGCAGCTCAGAGACTCTTCTAGCACAGGTGATAGCCAGAAAAGGGGCAGTTTTCCAAGTTAGAAACTTTTAAGTTAGCAGAAGTCGCAGATTCAAAAGAGTCTTTTTTCAAGAACAAAACTGAGGTCCCATGGAGGATTGGGTTGCCTCCTGGGAGGTCGGATGTGGATCAGCCCCCCCTAAGAAATTACCTTAGTAAGGGATGTCAAAAGGTAGGAGGAACATGGATGTGGGTCAAAATGGCAGAGGCATGAATTTTGATGGAAGAAAAGGATAGGCCCTTGTCAACCAGACTAGCCAGATAACCATCTAGGATGATGGAGATCTTGGCTAAAGGACAGGATTGTGACCCTGTTGACATCAGATGGAAAATCTTTCCCATTTAGCTGAGTAAGATTTTCTAGTACTTGGTCTTCTGGGCTCTAAGGATGTCTTGAACCTGCAGGCTTAGGGCAGGTTTGGTCCTGAATGCTGTGGGATTATCCAGGCTGACAGTCTGTTTGCAGGCTGGAGTGCACAATCTTTCTCTTGTCCTAAGTCAGAAGCTCTGAGGTAACTGCCATGGATTCTCATTGGTTAGGTTGAGTAGTAGAGAATACCAATGCTGCCCAGGCCAGTATGGGGCTATCAGTCCCTTCTTCCCTTATTTTCAGAAGCACCTAAGGAAGTAGAGGTAAGGGTGGGAATGCATAAATAAAGAAGCGAGTCCAAAGAAAAGAGAAAGCATCTTCTTCCAGGCTGAGAGTAGTTTACTCCTGGAGCAGAATTTTTTCAGTTGAGCATTCCTTGGTGGTGAAGAAATCTACCTGGGGGACTCCCCATTTCTTGACTATGCTTAGAAATGTTTCCTGATGCAGTTTCCATTTGTGGGAATCCATCATGTTTCTGCTGAGGTAATCTGCTAGTGTATTTTGAGCACCTGGAAGGTATTGTGCCAAGAGATGCAACCCCAGAGAGTGAGCGGTCTCCCAAACCTGCATTATTATGTGACAGAGGGTAGGAATGCATGCCGCCCTACTTGTTTCTGTATCACATTTATTTATTTTTACTTTATTTGTTTATTGCACTTGTTTAATGGGAAAGTTCACTGGGCCTAAAAGAGCCCATTTTCAGTGGAGGCCCAGGGAGAGAAGCTCCAAATTACTGCGGTGTTGTCTGTTTTGACTAACAGGACACCTGTTTTCCATTTTTCTCTGAACACTACCAGGCCTTCTTGCACTGCCATCAGCTCTTTCTAGTTTATGTTTGTCTCTGAAATTAATTTCCCACTTCCCTTGGGGTTGGAAGTGTATGAAACCATCCTCCTAGTATGTCTTTGAAACATCTGTGGTGAGTGTTTTTCCTGAGGGGTGAACCTGAAAGAAAGGCCCTGGTACTGAGCACAAGGATGTGCCCACCATGTAAATTCCTCCTTGAGACGAGAAATGAGCTGCATTTTGGTCGAAAGGGATTGTGTGTGCTGGCACCACATGTTTGAGGTACCACTGGAGCTTCCTTATGTGCAGCCTGGACAGAAAAACCATGAGGATGCAAGATGCCATGTAGCCCAGTGCTCTGAGGAATTTCCTGGCTGATAGGCATCGTCTCTGCATGATCTTTTGGTAGTAGTGAGTCAGGAAGGAGGCCTTGACTGGCAGTAAGAAGGCCTTTTCAAGGTACAAGTCCAGAAGAGCCCCCATGAAAACAATCCTGGTGGATGGAATTGTGTTGGATTTGTTTATATACTATGGTAAAACTGAGGGAGGTCAAGAGCTTCTAGGTAAACACCAGATCCTTTTGGGGTTTTGTAAGACTCATGGCTTTTATTGGACAATTGTCCAGGTAGGGGTACATTTGGGCTCCTCTGGTCCTGCAAAATGCGATTATGAGGGCTAAGCACTTTCAAAGTCTTGGGTCCTGCGTCGGTTGCTGTCTCATCTTCCATGATGTCAGGGGTATAAAGCATGCAGCTGACGCCATTATATCAGTTTTTCTTGTCCCGGATGTCAGGTGCCCCCATAATGGGAAGCAGTTATATACAATGTTACACCTCCAACAAAAAAGCAAATACACCAAAAAGCTTTAAGCATAGTAAACAGGAATAGAGGTATAGTCAATAGAGGTAAGGGGGCCGGGGGGAGGGTAACCAGGACTGCAACAGTGAATACACTCGAGTATCTACATTTATGGTAAGTGTACACAACTGTACTATGTTCTTCGTGTTTCACTGTTGCAGTCATCCCATTTGGGTAGATTCCCAAAGCTAAGGATGGGAGGAGGCAATTTAGACAGCATTTAGGCCAGCTAAAAGGCCCTGCAAGACTGCAGTGGCAAAGCCAGTTCTGGATTTAGAAAAAAATTGGCAAGTGGTAATGCTTGGTGAAGGTATGTACAGAACTCCAGGTAGCAGCTTCTAGGATGTCCCTGGTAGGGACACCTCTGAGAAAGGCTGTAGAGATAGATGCAGCCCTGGTTGAATGTGATCTTATCCCCTGTGGGGTAGGTTTTCCATGGTGCTTAAAGCAGAAATGAATGCAATGGCCTATCCACTAAGAAATGGTTTGCTTTGAAATGGCCTTCCCCTCTGCTCCTGCAGCAAATGTCACCAGCAGCTGCTCAGATTTCCTGAGAGGCTTAGTCCTGTCCAAGTAAAATCTAAGTTGTCTGTGCAAGTCCAAGGACTGCAGAGTTCGTTCTCCTTTGTTCTGTGGATTAGAAAAGAAGGTTGGCAAATGAATGGACTGATTAAGGGCCACACTGGATACCACCTTGGGCATAAGTGAGGGATTGATCCTGAGGGATACCCTGTCCGCATGAAAGATGATGAAAGGCTCCACTGCCATGGGGGCCTGTAATTCAGACACCTTTCTTGCTGAAGTGATGGCTAGAAGGAAGGTTGTTTTCCAAGAAAGGAATTTCAACTCTGCATTTGCAGCTGGCTCAAAGGGAGAAAGAGTGAGCTTTTCCAATACAAAGTTAAGGTCCCAGGCTGGAGTAGGGGCTCTCCTGGGTGATCTTACATTTTTGGCCCCTCTGAGGAATTGCTTCAGCAATGGATGAGAGAAGAGGGGTGGTTCTGTATTGGAATGTGCTGAAATGGCTGAGGCAAGAATTTTGATGGAAGAAAGGAAAGGACCTTGTTAAGCATCTCAGTTAAGTATTGAAGAATATGGGGTAAATTGGGTACTACTGTGCCCATCCCCTAAGTTTGCCTCCAGAAACAGAATATTTTCCATTTTTTAGCATAGGATTTTCTAGTACTCGACCTTCTTGCCTCCAGAATGACATCCATCACTTGCTTACTGAGGGATGGTAACGGTGGGGTCAAGTAATTAGCCAGGCTGCAAGGTTCAGGGTTTGAAGCTGTGGGAGCAGAATCTGGCTCAACTGCTGGGACAGCAGGGCAGGGGTCTGAGGCAGGTGCTGTGGTGCCAGTAGTGACACACTGCACAAGAGGAGGTACCAGTGTTGGCGAGGCCAGTCCAGTGCAATCAGTATTGTCCTTGGTTTGTCTTGTTTTATTCTTTAGCAGCACTTTGGAGAGGAGAGGCAGAGGGGGAAAGGCATAAACTGATAGGTTCTTCGAGGTGAAGGACAGGGCATCCACTTTCCAAGCCTGTTTGTGAGGAGTCCTTGTGCAGAATTTGTCCAATTGATAGTTCTGAGGGGAGGCAAACAGGTCTATCTCTGGGATTCCCATTTGTTTCTCAACATGTTGAATATCTTTGGTTCCAATTTCCACTTGTGCGGGTCCATGAGATTTCTGCTTAGGTCGTCTTCCTGTGTATTTAGCTTTTCTGGCAGGAATTGAGCCTGTAGGTGCACTTGGTAGCTCAAGGCTGTGTTCCACAGAGCCATGGCTAGTCTGCAGAGACAGTATGAGTGAGTTCCCCCCAGCTTGTTTATGTACCACATAACAGTGGTGTTGTCCATCTTTACCAATAATTGTCATGGAAGAATGTGGTCCTTGAAGGCTGTCAGAGCATTCTGTACAGCTAACATTTCTTTTTGATTGATAAATAGATGCATTTGACTTGGGTTTCATTTGCCCTGAATGCACTGCCCTGCCAAGTGAGTCCCTCATGCATAGTCTGATGCGTCTGCTGTTAGGGTTTGGGTGGCAGGGGGTAGAGAGAATGGCAGTCCCTTGTTTTGGTGGCAGGCCACTGCCCACCAAAGGAACTCTATCTTTAGACAAGGTATGATTGGAATAATTGATTCTAGATCCTGAGAATGTTGACATGATAGACATTTTAGATACCATTGTAGTTTCCTTCATTTGCAGTCTTGCATATGGAATTAGTAGAATGCTAGAGGCCATAAACCCCAGTGCTTGCAGTATTTTCCTTGCAGACAGCTGGGTCTTTGTGGCCAGTGGATTGAAGTAGGCTGTCAAATGAACTTGTTTCTCTGGCATGAGGTAGGCCATTTGGGAAGTTGTATTCAAGCTTGCTCCCAGGAATACAATTTGTTGGCATGGTACAAGATTTGATTTCTTTTCGTTTATGGTGTACCCCAGAGAAGTTAGTAATTTCTATACAAATGCCAGATGATTTAATAGTATGCACTGGCTTTCTGCCTGAATTAAACAATCATCCAGGTATGGGTATATTTCATTTCTTTGCCTGCAAAATGCAATGACTGGAGCTAGGCACTTTGTGAATACCCTGGGCGCAGTAGATAAGCCAAAGGGCAGTGCAGAGAACTGATAATGCATGTAGCCTGCTCTGAAGTGTAGGTATCTTCTGTAAGATTCCCTTATTGGGATGTGCAGGTAGGCTTCCTTAAAATCCAGTGTTGCCAACCAGGCATTTTTGCCTAGCAGCTGATGAAGAGTTAGCATCTTGAATTTTGGGATTACCCAAAATGAGTTTGGGGTTGGTAAGGAGTGGAAGTGGAATCTGAATCCTTGGAAAACTATATTTAAAACCCATTTGTCCTGGGTAATGAGCTCCCAATTTTTTGCATGCAGGGCAATCTTTCCCCCTAAAGGAACAGTCAGTTGAGCAGGGCTTGGAAGGTTTAAAGTTAAGTCAATGAGACAGTTTACCATGGGGGGAGTCTTACTACTCCCTGCTTTGGAAGTGGGAGCCCACCACTGCTTAGTCCTGTGAGTACCCTGTGACTGAAGCCTGGGTGTTCTGCTGGTTCTGGGTTTGGACTGAGAAGGCCTGGAAGAGGCAGGAAAGGACCAATTATTAGAGGGCCAATGCCTACTAAATCTGGGAGGCTGTACTTGCAGGAAATAATTAACAGTTTGCATATATTTAGCTTTTTCCTCCATCTTTTAAGTACTTCTGCTTTGTTGCCAAACAGGCGGTCTTGGTTTAAGGGAGCATCCAGTAATTTAGCTTTAACATGATCTGACAAATATTGCTCCTTAAGCCAAGCATGCCTTCTAAGTACAGACCCAGTGACAGCAGCCCTGCAAGATGCCTCTAATGAATCAAAACCACAATGCAAAGTATGTTTTCCCACTTGTTCAGCAGAATGCATTAAATCCTGTAATTCTTTATTTTCAGCACAAGCCAGGAAACAACATCATTTTCTGTTTAAGCAATCCAATAATATGCTGCTGATACTTCAAGACATGAAACTGGCAGTTTAAGGCCCTAATGGCTAACGCTGCAGAAGTGTATACCTTCTTACCTCATCTAGCCAGCGCCCTGGAATCTCTATCAGAGGATATTTGGCAGTAGTGGCCTTAATCCCCTTGGGTCCCTGTGAAATGGTCTCAGGATCCGCAGTAGGATTTTTAAAAAGGAACTTGAGAGTCAGGTACCCCGTAATACTTATCAGGTTTTCTGGGAGCAGAAGGTAAAGTGTCAGGGGCCAGGCTAGATTCCGAGAAGGCATCATCTACAATGTCCAGTACAGGAGGGATAGCTAAAGGCCTGTGTTGAGGCAGGAGTAAGAATTCTCTAAGCCTCTTTTTGGAGTCAGATAAATCCTGAATTTCAGAACAGAAATGCTCCCTAAGAGTATACAAGGTTTCACCAAAACAGAAATCCTCTGGAGGGGAAGCAGAGGGAATTGAGTCCTCTGCATCAGAATCCTCATAAATAGATAAGGGCAAATCCTGGTCATCAGAAAAAAACAGAAATTTCAGAATCCTGATCAGAAGGAAAATCAGTTCTAGGTCTCTTAGAGGGAGAAAGGTGGCTTCCCCTGATTAGAGTAATAAGGTCTTCAACTATTCTTATCATTTGTTTTTTAGGCATAGGGGCCTGGCCATGCAGTCTGGGTGTCGGTTTTCTGGGCATGGATCGAGTTTTAGGCCTTGAAGAAGAAGATGGCGTTGGTTTAATATGCAAATCAGTAGGGACCCAGAGCTGTTGGACATGCTACACTTAAAGAAATCCCAATCCCTCAGAGCCACATGCTCCAGGGATCTAAACCTTGCCATCACAATAAACAAAACATGCTGGAGGGATAGGTTCCTGACCCAGAGACTCCCCAGACTCTGGAATAGACTGCCTATACATGACAAGCAAAGCACCTCTTTGGCCCTCTTCTAAAGGAACCTTGATGATTGGATGGGAGAAAGGAAATTCACCCCGGGGATCACGTCAGTCGCCCTGCTAAACGGGGGTCCAGGGCAGTAAATAGTGTGGGAAGAAATAGCCAGGGAATTGTTATGGATAGCCATGGATAGGCCCTAGGGCCGATAGCCTAGTACCAACCTATAAACCTATGAACCTGAATACATCCTATGAACCTGAATACACCCTCAGAAGCTGGTGCCTGCACAGTGGCTCCGGACCTATCCAAGGTAGAGACATCCGCAGTTTCCACAGTCGAAGAAGCATCTTGCGGCATACCGGACTCTGAATGGGTCTCAGTAGAGGCCTGCAAATCTGAAGTAGCAGGTATCAGGGGCTGCGAAAGCACCTCAGAGTACCAGCAGACTGGCGACTAGCTTAGGAGAAGCATCTTCGGCAGCTTTGGACCTATGTGGTCTGTCTCTGTCTATCTTTGCATTTTTTCAGAATGTCGGTAGTCAGGTGGCTTACCAAAGCCATTTCTGGATAATTGAACCAAGTACCAAAATATTTAGATGTGAAAATGAACAGACGACGAATGGTATGAGGTTTGAATAAGACACAAAAGCGACAGCGAGGTACGTCGTGGTCTGGGCCTAGGCAAGGAATGCAGTACGAATGAAAATCTTTATGAGGTATTTGCTTTCCACAAGAAATACAATTGTTAACTTTTACTGACATCGGTTTAGAGCAAGAAAAAGGTTCCCCAATGGGATACTTAGCTTAGTTGAAGACTTCGGATATGAAACTCGAAAATGAAAATTTGAGTTGGCCGACTGGCACTTGCAAACTGCTTCTGCTTCGGGCACTGCATGGCAAGAAAGACTGATGGAGTCAGCTGCATGCTTTATACCCCTGACTCCCTGATGTCATGGAAGATGAGACAGCAACCGACGCAGGACCCACAGCTTTGATAATCAGGCCGACTGAGGACTACCTGCAAGCAGATAACCCAAATGTGATGACTGCAACAGTGAAACACAAAGAACATCAATGTTTAGAGGATTCTTCCTACTACATCTAGGTGGCTGAACCTGAAGGAAGTCTTTCACAGTTTGCATCGATCGATTTAGCTTTATCTTCCATCATCTTGAGTACAGCCTCAGCTTTAGGTCCAAAGAGGAAGTCCTTATCCAGATGGGCATCCAAAAGGTTTGACTTTACGTGCTCAGGGACAGCTCACTCCCTTAGTCATGCATGTCTTCTGATAACAGAACCAGTGGTTGCGGCCCAGCTGAAAGCCTCCATAGCAACAAAGCCACAAAACCTCAGCTTTGGCCGGCTAAAATCTAGCTGTATTCAAGTGGACATACAAGAGAATTTAAGTACCTTTTATCTGCACATTTTTCAAATAATACGGCATTTAAATTGATTTGTGTTGCATTGAATATTAACTGAAATGGAAGTTTTGACTCTGTTTGGTCAGTTCCCCACCCACTCTCCCTGTTTTTGTTTTGGTGTTAATCTTGGTGGCTTTGAAATGCCCGCCCCTCTTGTAAATTTGCGTTTGGATACTTCTTCTGGGCCCATCTCATTTGCTCACTCAACTGAGTGCAGTGAGATCATATTCTGATTTCAGGCACTCCTACTGTGTACAAAGAGAGCATCTGGTAAAGAAAAAAAAAATGAAGCTTGTTTCCTGCCTTTCCTGTAAGTGGTCTAGACTGTTTGTAGGCTTCTGAGCCCCCAATCCTTTCTGTTTTGAAGGGAAGCCTTCTAGCTTAATTTTGCTTCTTCGAACTAGCCAGTTTTCTAGTTTCAGCACTCAAATCTGTTTCTTTGAACTTAGCACTTGTTCAGAACTCGTAAGCACTAAATAAGCTGCAAATTACTACAGCACTCAACTTTTCTCACTTGTCTAGAGGAAAGTAGTTTTTAGTACTTAATAAATAATACCTATCCAGGCATGTCTAAGGGTCATCTCCCGGTGATTTCTCCTGTCAACCTGATGAATCTGGGCATCTTGGGGCAATGCAGCAATTGCCTCATGTACACAGACAACCCTCTCCTCCTACCACCCAACACTACAACTTGTGAGAGATGCACATATTGACAAACTGGAAGCAAAGCTCTCTTCACCCAAGACTGGGCTAGACAGTCAAGAGGAGAAGATAAACACTTGCACCACACCACACTCATCACATAGTCCCTCAAAACCTACACCACCAAAACACACACACCTACATTCATGGAGGCTCTCAATAAAAACCTGCCCAAGCATCAGGGACCTCCAAAGCAGAAACGCAAGCAAACTCCACCCCCCCAACACAACCCAAATGACACATAGCCCACAAACTCAGTGTGCCACTCAACCACAGCCCATAAGGCATAACAACGTACCCAACACTCTAGTCATAGGTGACTCTATAGTCAGGCACACTGATGTTCCACTCACCAGGCTAAACAAGGAGAAAGTTACTGTCAGCTGCCTGTCAGGTGCCAGGATCCGCCACATAACGCACGCACTCAGGTCACTCCGCAAGTACAAATATGACACTGTCATTGTCCATGTTGGTGTGAAGGACCTGAGACGTACCTCCCTAGACTACATGAAAAGAGACACGGAGGAGCTCTCTGATCTTGTAGCCCAGGCACGTATGACCTTGGCCCTGAATAGCATTCTGCCATCACCCAGAATGATGCCACAGTACAAGGACAAAATGATTGACTTCAACAATTGGCTAAGCTTCTGGTGTCATTCTAAGGGGATCCAGTATTTGTCTGCCTGGGATGACATGATCGACAGACCACGATGCTTTGCCAGAGATGGCTTGCACCTGTCGCCCTTGGGATTCTGGATACTGGCTAAGGCTCTTGCCACCCCTATAGTGCCTTTTTAGGCAAGGTTCAAATGACAAATTCACCACCATAACAGGTACAAGCAAGCAAAATCTGAGGGTAATGCTACTCAATGCTAGAAGTCTAAACCGCAAAATGCACTCATTCGAGGCACTCCTTAAAATGGAGAACATCGACATCTGTGTAGTGACAGAGACCTGGTTCAAAGCTCCAGAGAGCACCCCTGCATTACCAGGCTAAAATTCATACCACACCTTTCGGCCACCTAACCCAGAATGAAGCACTAAAGGTGGAGGCGTGTCCATTTTCATTAAGGATATCCACACCTCCAGGCTAATTGCACAGCATAATGCATCCGAGATTATCCAAGTGCAACTAACTCTGGGCAAGACCGCAATCCAAATTGTAGCTTGCTACAGACCCCCCCACCATGTCCCAGGATTCCCACTCCTCATTTCTTGATACACTGGAAAGTATTAAGGTACAACCTAACACAATAATAATGGGTGATTTCAGCTACCCCACCATTAACTGGGAAAACTACTCATGTACCAACTCTTTTGCTCAACGTTTTCTGGAATTCATAAATTCCAATGCCTTGGATCAACTTATTCACACCACCCACCAGGGGCAGCAATATCCTAGACCTGGTCATTACCAACATGGGCAACCGGTTTTCCACACCAGAGGTCAATTCCTCGTTGGTCAGATCCGACCACAAGCTAATCACCCTAGACATCCACATCCCGCCCCCACCCCCAATTAGGGAAACCACCGTAAGAAACTTCTCCAAAGCCAACTTCACACTTTTTAAGACAGAAGTGGCAAACTTCATGACACCCATGCAGACGGACAGTAGAGGTATGACTGCTGAATCCTACACACAAATGCACTTTATTAGCACTTACACGAGTGCATGGATCATGTTATCCCTAATAGAACCAAGATGCTATCCTCCAAACAAATGAAGCCAATCTGGTGGTCCTCTGCCATAAACAAACTCTACAACAGAAGAAAAACTGTTGTAAAAAAAGAGTAAAATCCCATGACTGGAGGAACTCCCTGGTCCACCTCAGTAAAAAGCTGAGATCCCTCATAAAATCCTCCAAAGCTAGTTACGAAAACAAAATTGCCACTGACTCTAAAGACAACCACAAAGCATTCTATAGCTATGTCAAGAATCTGAATGGCAACACTCAGATCTGCTCTGAGTTACAGCACAATGGCACTAAATATACAGAACCAACTGATATTGCCAACATCCTGGCAGATAGGTTCAGTGCTAACTTTACCCACCTCTCACCCCCTAGAGGGCCCATTCTCTATACCGGAAGAATGCAAAGTTCCTGTAATCACGGCTGCACAGGTTAAAAAACACTCTCCAAAGCCAAGAACACAGCATCCATGGGACCTGACAATATCCCAGACTGCATTCGACATGAATTACAGAATGCACTGGCACCCTACCTAAGTACCATGTTCAGTCATAGCCTCACCTCAGGCTTTGTGCGCACTGCGACGGTTATCTCACTCCACAAAGGGGGAGACACGACGGACCACGGGAACTACCTCCCCATTAGCCTGACGAGCCTGGTCTGCAAGGCCATGGAATGTATCATCATGGAACTCATAAACAAAGACATTGGTAATCTCCAAACTCTGGACCCTACCCAGTTCGGACTTGTAAAAGGCAGATCATGTCTCCTGATTTCTTTGAAGCAGTCACCAAAGCCATAGATGAGGGTAAGGTGGTTCACACAGCTTATCTAGATCTTGCCAGGGCTTTCGACACCATCCCCCACTCTGGAATTATAGATAAGCTCACTAAACTAGGTATAAATCCCTATGTCACAAGATGGGTTGCCAACTGGCTCACAGATAGAACCCACACTGTGAAAGTAGCAGACTCCAAATCCGACTTCAGACCAGTGACACGTGGAGTACCACAGGGTTCAGTCCTGGGTCCTCTCCTGTTTGGTATCTACTTCTCTGAAGTACAGGCTAACACAGAAGGTCTTTGGCTAACAAAGTTTGCAGATAACTGCAAACTAGGAGCCATAATTGAAACTCCTAACGATGTGGACATACTACAAAAGGGCCTCACTGAGACAGATGCCTGGTGTCAAAGCCATGGCCTGAAGCTCAATGCTAAAAAGTGTATTGTCACCCCTTTGGTAAAAACTCTGTACCCATGAACTACCACATAGCTGGTAGTCTACTTAATGCCAAAAATGTGATGAGACCTTGGGACACAGGTGGACAGTAGTCTCTCCTTTGATAATCACATTGCCACAGTAGTCAGGAAATCCTTCTACATGGCTCACCTCATCACAAAAGGTTTCTCATCCAGAAATAAGAGAGGTCATTGTTCCCCTCTACTCATCACTCATTAGACCCATTATAGAGTACAACACCCCTTTTGGTATGTACCTCATAAGACATCTCCAACAATTGGAAAGGCCAAAGAAATACTTCACAAAGAGGATTACTGGCCTCAAACAGATGCCCTACGCAGACCATCTCAAGAAACCCCAGCTTTACTCTGTCACATATCGCCTACTAGAGGCAATCTCTGCCTAACATACAAAGCTATGTCAAACCCAGAGCTGTTGGGCATGCTCCACTCAAAAGAAATCCCAATCCCTCTGAGCTACACACTCTAGGGACCTAAACCTTGTCACCACAATAAACAGAACATGCTGGAGGGATAGATTCCTGTCCCAGAGACTTCCCATACTTTGGAACAGACTACCTATGTCAAACAAAGCTCCTCATTAGCACTCGTCAAGAAAAATCTTGATGATTGGATGGGAGATAGGAAATTCACCCGGGGGATCACTTCTGTGGCTCTGCTCGACAGGGGCACAGGAAAATAATTTTCTTGGGTGGCGAAAGCTAGGGTACATTTTTGGCTAGGCTTATATAGGCCCTAGGGCCAATAGCCAATTACCTACATATGAACCTATAAGACATGCCTAGCTACTAGAGTGCTACAGTGACAAAGATCTAATAATTCCTTGGAAAGGGTCTTGTCCTTAAGGGTAGTAACTTTTTTGCTTCAGGTGATCGAAAATGGTCGGCTGGTAGTTAATCATGTGGAACTTGCAGTTAAGTGGCCCCGTACCCAAGGTGGCAGAAGTGTAAACTTTTTCGCCAAAATTATCAACAGCCCTGCTCTCTATCAGTTTGTAAAGGGTTTTTAGAGGAACTGGATCTAGCTCCTTTGGGTCATGGGGTAACAACCTCTGGATCAGCAGAATGGTTCTTAAAAAGATGTTTGTGGGAGTCCAGTACCCTATAAAATCTGTCTTGTCTTCAACAGGCTGGAAGAAGGGAACCGGTATTCAAAGAGAAAGCCAAGAAAAAGTACAGTTGTGTACACTTACCATAAATGTAGATGTTCGAGTGTATTCATTATTGCAGTCATCACACTTGGGTTATCTGCTTGCAGGTAGCCCTCAGTCGGCCAGAATACCAGAGAGAGTATTTCTGCATTGGTTGCTGTCATTCCAGGACTGTCAGATGTATAAAAACAGGCAGCCAAAGCCATTACATCAGTTTTTCTTGCCCCAAATGTCAGGAGCCCCCCAATAGGGAGCTAAGTTATGGTGGGAAAATCACCACCAGTAAAAAGTAAATACCAATACCCCTGCAAGGGGCGAGTAATATACACAGGGAGGAGAGAGAGAGAAGGGGGCTGGAGGGAGGGAAACCAGGACTGCAACACTGAATAAACTCGGAACATCTACATTTATGATGTGTACACAACTGTACTATGTTCTTCGCGTTTCACTGTTGCAGTCATCACACTTGGGTTGATTCCCAAAGCTGAAGAAAGGGTGGAGGCAGTCAAGAAGAGTTTGGGCTGGCTAGTATGCCCTGCAGGACTGCAGTTGCAAAACCCGCCCTGGATTTGGAAAATACAGGCAGGTGGTAATGCTTGGTGAATGTGTGTACAGAACTCCAGGTAGGAGCTTCCAGAATGTCCCTGGTAGGGACTCCCCTGAGGAATGCTGCAGAGGTAGAAGTTGCCCTAGTGGAATGAGTTCAGACCCCCTGAGGGGTTGGTTTCCCATGGTGTTTGTAGCAGAAATGGATGCAATGTGCTATCCATTTGGAAATGGTCTGTTTTGAAATGGCCTTGACCCCTGCCTCTGGTGCAAAAACTGAGTAATAACTGGTCAGATTTCCTGAAGGGCTTAGTCCTATCCAGGCAGAATCTGAACTGTCTGTGCACGTCCAAGGAGTGCAGGATCCTTTCCCCTTTATTTTGAGGATTAGGGAAGAAGGTTGGCAAATAGATAGATTGGTTGAGAGCCACACTGGACACCACTTTA
The DNA here is from genome assembly GCF_019279795.1 of Protopterus annectens. Taxonomy (NCBI): domain Eukaryota; kingdom Metazoa; phylum Chordata; order Ceratodontiformes; family Protopteridae; genus Protopterus; species Protopterus annectens. The sequence continues at coordinate 1,969,617,658 of NC_056741.1, forward strand.
GGCATAAAGGAAGGATTAGTCCTGAGGGAGACCCTGGCAATATGAAAAATAATGAAGGGTTCCACAGGCATAAGTGCTTGAAGCTCAGACACTCTTCTAGCTGAAGTGATGTCCAGAAGCAATGCTGTTTTCCAAGAGAGGAATTTTAACTCTGCTGATGCTTTAGGCTCAAAAGAGGGTAGCGTGAGCTTTTCCAGTACAAAGTTAAGGTCCCAAGCAGGGGTGGGTGCTCTCCTTGGTGGCCTTAAGTTGTTTGCCCTTCTCAGGAACTGTTTGATGAGAGGGTGAGAGAAGAGGGGTGGGCTCAGTGTTGTAATAAGCTGAGATGGTAGAGGGATGGATCTTAATGGAGGTGAAGGATAGGCCTCTGTGGAGTAGATCTGCTAAGTAGCCCAGGATTAGAGGTAGGGAGGGCAGAGATGTATCCTCTCCTTTAGATTGAATCCAGGAGCAATACTTTTCCACTTATCAGCATATGATTTCTTTGTACTGGGTCTTCTGGCTTCAAGAATGACATCCAGCACCTGCTTGCTTAGGCTGGTTACTGAGGGAGAATTCAAGGAATAAGCCAGGCTGCAAGATTCCGGGTTTGCAGTTGCGGATGCAAGATCTGTCCCCCCCCTGCTGAGTGAGGAGGGCCAGGCTCTGGGTTAGGTGCCAGGGTGGCACCGGTGACAGGCTGCGCAGTAGTGGATGCTAGTGCTGGCGTGGCCAGACCGGGGCAATCAGGATTGCCCTTGGTCTGTCCGGTCTTATCTTGAGCAATATTTTTGAGAGAAGGGGCAGAGGGGGAAATGCATAGACTGAGAGGTTTACCCACTGGAAGGATAGGGCATCCTCTTTCCAGGCCCTGCTGTGAGGTGCACTGGTGCAGAATTTGCTGAGCTGGTGATTGCAGGGGGAGGCAAAGAGATCCACTTCTGGGGTCCCCCATTTCTGAATCAGAAGGCTGAATGTGCTGGGCTCTAATTGCCACTCGTTTGGGTCTAGGAGATTTTTGCTCAAGTCTGCTAGTGAGTTTTGTCTGCCTGGCAGGAATTGAGCTTGCAGATGGACTTGCATGTCCAAGGCCATGTTCCACACGGCCATGACTAGCCTGCAGGGTGGGTAAGAGTGGGTTCCCCCCGCTTGTTGATGTACCACATAATTGCGGTGTTGTCTGTTTTTATTAGCAGGGGTCCTGGTGAGAGTAGGGATTTGAAAGCTGATAGAGCATACTGAACAGCTAGCATCTCTTTTTGGTTGCTGTGCAGATGAATTTGACTTGGGCTCCAGTGGCCCTGAATGCACTTGTCGTCCAGGTGTGTCCCCCAGGCATAGTCTGACTCTGTGGTTAGGGTCTGGGCAGCGTGGGGTTGAGAAAAGGGAAGTCCCTTGTTGTGGTTGCATGCTGCTGCCCACCAAAGAAACTGTCCTTAGACAGGGTATGATAGGAATGACAGTTTCCAGGTCCTGAGAATGTTGGCACCAAAGACCTTTTAAATACCACTGAAGTTTCCTCATATGCAGTTTGGCATATGGAATTAGTAGGATGCAAGAGGCCATGAACCCTAGGGCCTGCAGGATTTTCCTTGTGGTTTGCTGGGTTCTGGTGGCCATTTGAGTGAAGTAGCCTGTCAGGCTTGTTTTTCTGGAGTAAGGAATGCCATCTGGGATGCTGTGTCCAAGCTTGCTCACAGGAATACAATATTTTGACTGGGGACTAGTTTTGATTTCTTTTCATGGATAGTGTACCCAGGGAGGTTAGAAGGTTTTTTTACAAATGTCAGGTGCTGCAACAGCATTTCCTGACTGTCTGCCTGAATCAGGCAGTCGTCCAAGTACGGGTAAATTTGAATTTTTATCTGTCTGCAGTAGGCAATGGCTGGAGCCAGGCACTTTGTGAATACTCTGGGAGCAGTGGATAAGCCAAAGGGAAGTGCAGAGAACTGATAATGCATACATCCTGCCCTGAAGCATAGGTATTTCCTGTAGGAGTCCCTGATAGGGATGTGCAGATAGGCTTCTTTTAGGTCTGTGGTGGCTAACCAGGCATCTTTGGCCAACAGGGGAAGAAGCTGCTGAAGGGTGACCATTTTGAATTTTGGCACTACCAGGAAGGTGTTTAGAATGGAAAGATCTAGGATTGGGCACCAAGTTCCCTCTTTTCTGGGTACCAGGAAAAGTCTGGAATAGAACCCTTGACCTATCTGTTCTGCAGGAACAGGATGAATTGCCCTTATAGAGAGCAGGGATTGAACTTGGTTTTGTGCCTCTGTCCACTGGTTTGGAGGAATGTCTGGGAACTCTCTTGGGTTTGGCAGTAAGTAGAAGTCAAATTTGTACCCCTGGGATGCAATGTTGAGGATCCATCAGTCTTTGGTGATGAAGTCCAGTTTTTTTGCATGATGGGCAAGTTTTTCTCCTAGGGGAACGAGAAGTTGGGCGGGAGTAGAGTTGAGAAGACATTGTGTTCTTTCTGTAAGGGATGGCTTAGCACTCCCTGTTTTTGAAGTGGAGGCACTCCATTGCTTAGATCTCTGCATACCCTGAGACTGCAGTCTGGGGGGGGGGGTCTGTTTCCCCTGGATCTAGCTTGAGATGGCCTTGAGAGGGTTGGAAAGGACCAATGCTTTGATGGGCAATGCCTACTGAATCTAGGAGGCTGTATGTGCAAGAAATCTTTGACTGCATAGATTTAGCTTTTTCTTCCATCTTTTTTAAGAACCTCTTCTGCTTTGTTGACAAACAGAGTGTCCTTGTTCAAAGGAGTGTCTAGTAATTTTGGTCTGACATGGTCTGGCAAGGTCTGCTCCTTAAGCCAAGCATACCTTCTTAGTACAGAACCAGTGACTGCTGCCCTGCAAGATGCTTCTAGGGGGTCAAAGCCACATTGCAAAATATGCTTGCTGACTTGGCTTGCTGAATGCATAAGCTCTTGTAATTCTTTATTTTCTGCACAGTCTGTAAAGGTAGCTAATTTTTGTTTAATAAGTTCCATAATATGTTGTTGGTACTTCAGCATGTGAAACTGGCAATTCAAAGCCCTAATGGTGAGAGTTGCAGAGGTGTATACTTTCTTACCCCATCTGTCTAAATCTCTGGAATCCCTGTCCAAAGGGGTGGGATACTTAGTTGTAGTTGCTTTGATACTTTTAGGCCCCTGGGAGATGACCTCTGGGTCAGCAGTAGGATTTTTGAAAAGGAATTTGTGAGAGTCAGGAAAGTACAGTTGTGTACCTACCATAAATGTAGATGTTCGAGTGTATTCTCTGTTGCAGTCATTACAATTGGGTTATCCTGCTGGCAGGCTACCCGCAGTCGGCCTGAGTTCCAAAGTCTAGGTCCGGCATCGGTTGCTGTCGCCTCCTCCCTGACGTCAGTGCGCCAAGGGTATAAAAGATGCAGCCGACGGCATTTTCTTCAGTTTTTCTTGCCTCAGATGTCAGGTGCCCCTAAAATGGTAGGCTCACTAATGCCAAAAAGCATGCATAACCAAAAAACAACTTCTCCTTCATCTACAAGCAAATACACCACATAGGTTGTATAGAATAGAGAAGCACAGATAAGTCCCAGCAAGGAAAAGGGGGATGGAGGGAGGGTAACCTGGACTGCAACAGTGAATACACTTGAACATCTACATTTATGGTAGGCACACAACTGTACTATGTTCATCGTGTTTCACTGTTGCAGTCATTACAGCTGGGTTGAATCCCAAAGCTATGGTTGGGAGGCTGGTACTAAATAGGATTAGGAGAGGCTATCAGACCCTGCAGAACTGCAGTGGCAAAGCCTGCCCTGGATTTAGAATAGAGAGGTAAATGATAGTTCTTTGTAAAAGTATGCACTGAACTCCAAGTTGCAGCCTCTAAGATGTCTTTGGTTGGTACTCCTCTGAGGAAGGCTGCTGAAGTGGCTGCTGCTCTGGTGGAATGTGGCCTAATGCTCTTAGGCACTGATTTGCCAATGCTGTGAATAGCAGAAAAGAATGCAGTGGCCTAGCCACTTTGAGATAAGCTTTCCTTGTGATCCTGCAGCATATGCTACTAGAAGTTGTTCAGTTTTTCTGAAAGCTTTGGTTCTGTCCAAGTAGAAGCATAGCTGTCTGTGAATGTCCAAAGAATGCAGAAGTCTCTCACCCTTATTTTGTGGGTTTGGGTAAAAGGTAGGCAAGTGAACTGTTTGGTTAAGGGCCACACTGGTCACTACCTTAGGCATAAATGTAGGGTTTGTCCTCAGAGAAATCCTGTCAGGATGGAAAATGATAAAAGGTTCTACAGCCATGAGTGCTTGTAACTCTGAGACTCGTCTAGCGGAGGTTATTGCTAGAAGCAGAGCTGTTTTCCAGGATAAGAATTTTATATCATCTGCAGAGGCTGGCTCAAAGGGAGGCAGTGTAAGTTTTTCCAAGACATAGTTGAGGTCCCATGCAGGTATTGGTGCTCTACTTGGGGGTCTTATGTTTTTGGCCCCTCTGAGGTACTGCCTTAGTAATGGATGAGAAAAAATAGATGGTTCTGTATTATAATGAGCTGAAATGGCAGAGGCATGAATTTTAATGGATGAAAAGGAAAGGCCTTTATCCAGCATCTCAGTTGAGTATTGCAAAATCTGAGGAATATTTGGAACAATCATGTCAATACCTTGTGCCTGGTTCCAAGCACAGAATCTCTTCCATTTTTCTGCATAAGATTTTCTGGTGCTAGGCCTCCTGGCTTCCAAAATAGCATCCATAACTGCTTTAGAAATAGGTGTGTCTTGAATGGCTACATTATCCGCCATGCTGCCAGATTTAGGGTGTTAAGTTGGCTGTGCAGTATCCGACTGTCTTGTTGAGTCAATAAGGGAGGAATCTGAGCTAGTGTCCAAGCTGGGCATTGGGACAAGCTCTTTAGGATTGGGTACCAGTGCTGGCGGGGCCAGTCTGGGGCAATCAGAATAATTTTTGGCTTCTCTTTTCTGACCTTGAGGAGTACCTTGGGGAGGAGAGGCAGAGGAGGAAAGGCATATACTGTTAGGTTTTTCCAGCTGACAGATAGAGCATCCACTTTCCATGCTTGCTTGTGATAAGTCCTTGTGGAGAATATCTTTGTAGTTGGCAATTATGAGGAGAGGCAAATAGGTCTATGTCTGGGCACCCCCAGTTTCTTGTTATCATGCTGAAGACTTGTGGATCCAATTTCCACTCGTGGGGATCCATTAGGTTTCTGCTTAGTTCGTCTGCCAGAGTATTTATCCTTCCTGGCAGGAATTGTGCTTGCAGATGTACTTGGTAAGTCAATGCTGTGTCTCACAAGTTCATGGCTAGTCTGCAGAGGGGGTAGGAATGTGTACCCCCTTGCTTGTTTATGTACCACATAACTGTGGTATTATCCGTCTTTATCAGTAGTTGTCCTGGATGAAGTAGATCCTTGAAGGCTGTCAGGGCATTTTGAACTGCTAGCATCTCTTTTTGATAGATATGTAGATGCATTTGACTTGTAGACCATGTGCCCTGAATACATCTTCTTGCCATATGGGTCCCCCAGGCATAATCTGATGCATCTGTTGTCAACGTCTGCCTGGCTGTGGGTAAGGTGAATGGCTGTCCCGTGTTGTAGTGACAGGCTTTTGCCCACCATCGGAACTCCTGTTGCAGGCAGGGAATGAGGGTAATTATTGTTTCCAGGCTGTGACAATGTTGAGTCCAAACACTTTTTAGATACCATTGAAGTTTCCTCATATGCAGTCTTGCATATGGAATTAGCAGAATGCAGGATGTCATGAAGCCCAAAGCCTGAAGAATTTTTCTTGCAGATAACTGGGTCTTTGTTGCCAACATTTTGAAATAAGTAGTCAGTTGTCTGTGTTTGTCTGGCGTGAGATAAGTCATCTGGGCAGTTGTATTTAAGCCTGCACCCAGGAATATTATCTCTTGAGAGGGTACGAGTTTTGATTTCTTTTTGTTTACTGTGTACCCTAGGCCTGCTAGTAATGTTTTTACAAATGCCAAATGCTGTAGTAGAGTGTCCTTGTTCTCTGCTTTAATAAGGCAGTGATCCAAGTAAGGATATATTTGAATTCCTCTTTGTCTGCAAAAAGCAATTACTGGTGCCAGGCAGTTTGTGAATACCCTTGGCGCAGTAGATAAGCCAAAGGGCAGTGCAGAGAATTGGTAATGCATTGAGCCAGCTATAAATCTGAGGTATCTTCTGCATGATTATCTGATTGGGACATGCAGGTATGCCTCTTTTAGGTCTAAAGTCACAAGCCAAGCCTTCTCGCCCGGCATGGGCAGAAGCTGCTGCAGAGTTAACATTTTGAATTTTGGAATGTCCAGGAATGTGTTCAGGATAGACAGGTCCAGTATTGGTCTCCAGGTTTTATCCTTTTTGGGCACCGAGATTAGCCTTGAGTAAAATCCTCATCCCTGCTCTTGCTGTGGTACTTGCTGAATGGCCCTCATGTCCATGAAGGATGAATCTTGTTTTTGTGCCTCTGCCCATTGATTGCGTGGCAGGTCTGGCATACCGTTTGGCCTTGGCAGGGTGTGAAAATGGAACCTGTAGCCCTGGGATACGATATTTAAGACCCATTTGTCCTAAGTGATCATGTGCCAATTTTGAGCAAAAAGTGCTAGTTTTCCCCCCCAAGGGAGCTGCCAGAAGATAACTGCTTGGTGCTGGCAGGGGAAAGTCATTGAGACTGTTTCCTGTATGGCTGTGATTTTTCTTCTCTGCTTTTGGAGGTTGAAGCACCCCGTTGTTTAGGCCTGTATGAGCCTTGGGGCTGTGATCTGCCTCTGGGGCATCTGTATCTACCTCTTTGTGGCCTGTCTGACACTGGAAAGGACCAATTCTTTGCAGGCCAGTTCCTGCTAAATCTGAGAGGCTGTACCTGTAAGAAATCCTTGACTGTTTGCATAGATTTAGCTTTGTCCTCCATTTTCTTCAAAACCTCTTCTGCTTTAACACCAAACAAGGTATCATGTTGTAATGGAGCATCTAATAATTTTGCTTTAACATGATCGGGCAGATTCTGTTCTTTTAACCAAGCATGTCTCCTAATGACAGAACCTGTAACAGCAGCCCTGCAAGAGGCCTCTAGAGAATCAAAACCACATTGCAAGGTATGCTTTCCTACTTGTTCAGCAGCATGCAGTAAATCCTGCATGTCTTTGTTTTCTGCACATTCTGAATTTGTCAACATTTTTTGTTTAAGCAGTGACATAATATATTGCTGATATTTAAGCATATGAAATTGACAAATTAAAGCTCTTACAGCCAAGGTAGCTTAAGTATAAATCTCCCCCCCCCCCATCTGTCCAGGGCCCTTGAATCCCTATCAGAGGGTATAGGGTTTTTTGCAGTGGATGCCGTGAACCCTTTTGGACCCCAAGAGATAGTTTCTGGGTCTGCAGCAGGGTTTTTATAAAGAAATTTGTGTGAATCTGGAACCCTGTAGTATCTGTTTGGCTTAACAGGAGCTGGTGGCAAAGAGTCAGGAGACAGTCCAGACTCTGAAAATCCATCACCTACAATGTCTAATACAAGAGGAATAGCAAGGAGTCTGTGCTGAGGTAATAAAAGGAAGTCTCTGAGCCTTTTCTTGGATTCTGAGTAATCTTGGCTCTCCCAGTGGAAATGCTCCCTCATAGTATGCAGGGTTTCCCTAAAAGAATAATCCTCAGGAGGAGAGGCTGAAGGAATAGATTCTTCAGCATCAGAATCCTCATAGGGAGGAAGAGAATATTCCTGGTCAGAAGAGGAATCAGAGGAAATGGAAACCTGATCTGAAGATACATATTCTATCTCTTGCCTAGGCGTCTTATCAGGAGGGGGATGGGAAAAGTACAGTTTTGTACCTACCATAAATGTAGATGTTCGAGGATCCCATTGCTGCAGTCCTAACTATTGGGTATAGTCCGCATCCAGTCGGCCCGAATACCAGAGTATAAGGCTGACGTCGGTCAGGGCGCATTAGACTGACGTCAGTACGTCAGGGTACTAATGCGCATGACCGACGTCATATCCTCAGTCTTTTCTTGCCCCAGATGTCAGAAGATCCTAAAAAGACAAGGCCCAAAATACCTGCACCAAAAATATGTACAATATATACAAGAATATATACAAAAAATATAAGCATGTAACCTCACCTACACAACCACCCCTAAACACAGAGGGGAAGGAGGGAGGTAAATTGGACTGCAGCAATGGGATCCTCGAACATCTACATTTATGGTAGGTACAAAACTGTACTATGTTCTTCGTTCCCCATTGCTGCAGTCCTAACTATTGGGTAGAATCCCAAAGCAGAGGTAAGGGAGGCTGGCAAATCATAAAGAAGCAGGAGCTGACAACATGCCTTGCAAAACAGCTGTGGCAAAACCAGCCCTAGACTTAGAGTAGATAGGAAGGTGATAATGCTTAGAGAAGGTATGCACTGAACTCCAAGTAGCTGCTTCCAAAATATCCTTAGTTGCCACCCCCCTTAGAAATGCTGTTGAAGTGGCAGTAGCCCTAGTGGAATGAGGCCTAATCCCAGCTGGAATCTCCTTGCCATGATGGGAATAACAAAATGCAATGCAAAAGCCAATCCACCTAGAAATAGTTTGTTTTGACACAGGCTTGCCCTGTGAACTCAAAGCAAAAGAAACAAACAACTGCTGAGACTGCCTAAATTCCTTAGTCCTGCTTAAATAATAACGCAATTGCCTGTGTACATCTAAAGTGTGCAAAATCTTTTCCCCTTTATTTTGGGGGTCTGCATAAAAAGTAGGCAAATGAATAGTTTGGTTTAAAGCCACACTAGAAACCACCTTAGGCATAAAGGAAGGATTAGTACGTAATGATACCCTATCCTTATGGAAAATCAAAAATGGCTCTACTGCCATAAGGGCCTGCAACTCAGACACCCTTCTTGCAGAAGTAATAGCCAACAGAAAAGCAGTCTTCCATGACAAGTATTTCAATTCAGCAGTAGCCGCAGGCTCAAAAGGTTGTAGAGTAAGTTTTCCAACACAAAATTGAGATCCCAAGCAGGAGTAGGAGCTCTCGTGGGGTCTTATATTCTTTGCCCCTCTAAGAAACTGCTTGAACAAAGGATGCGAAAACAATGGTGGGTCACAATCATAGTGAGCTGAAATTGCTGCAGCATGAATCTTAATGGAAGAGAAGGACAAACCTTTGTCCAATAACTCAGTAAGGTATTGAAGAGCCACACTCAAATTAGGCTCAGAAACCTGCAAATTCTTTGCTGTACTCCAAAATAAAATCTCTTCCATTTTTCTGCGTACACTTTCCTTGTACTAGGTCTTCTAGCTTCCATAATCACATTTAAAACTTGTTGAGGAAGTTGAGACCTGCTGTGTTTCAACACAGAAGATGCCAGGCTGTTAGATGAAGAGAGTGAAGCTTGACATTGAGCAGATGACCATCCTTCTGAGATAACAGATGAGGAATCAGAGGTAAAGGCCATGGAGGCTTCCTTACCAGACTCCGTAGTAGTGGGTACCAGTGTTGCGAGGCCAATCTGGAGCTATCAAAATCATCCTTGGCCTGTCTTGCCTGACCTTTAATAGTACCTTTGGAAGAAGAGGCAGAGGAGGAAAGGCATACACATGAAGGTTTTCCAACTGAAAGACAGAGCATCCACTTTCCAAGCTGTGTGATGAAACCCCTTTGTGCAATACTGTGGCAGCTGGTGGTTTAGTGGAGAAGCGAACAGATCTATGTCTGGAGTTCCCCATGACACTGTCAATTTTGAAATACATGAAGATCCAGTTTCCACTCGTGGGGATCCATGATTTGTCTGCTTAACACATCTGCTAAGGAGTTCTGTGCTCGGCAGAAACCTTGCCTGAAGAGTTAGTTGCAAGCTTAGCAGTCTCCCATAAAATCATTGATTGCCTGCATAAAGGATAAGAATGTGTTCCCCCTTGCTTGTTGATGTACCACATGACAGTTGTGTTGTCTGTTTGAATCAACACCTGCCCTGGAAGAAGTAACTCCTTGAAAGCCATTAATGCAAACTGGACTGCTAACATCTCCTTCATGTTGATATGTAGATGCTGTAGTCTGGCAGGCCACTTGTCTTGTATCCACTTTCCATTTAGATGAGCTCCCCAAGCAATGTCCGAGGCATCTGTCGTTAAAATCTGACTCGCCTCTGGCACGGTCACAGAGAGTCCCTTGTTTAGGTGACATTCCTGAGCCCACCACAAAAATTCTTTTTGAAGGCAAGGTATTATTTGAATGACAGTGTCCAAATCCTGGCAGTGCTGTGTCCATACATTTTGAGATACCATTGTAGCTTCCTCATATGCAGTTTGGCATTGGGAAGCACCAGAATACAAGATGCCATGAATCCTAATGCTTGAAGGACTGTCCTTGCAGTCAGCACGGACTGATGAGATAGTTGATGGAAGTAAAGTGATAGACTCTTTTGTTTGTCCGGGGTTAAAAGGCCATCTGGGCTGCTGTATTCAGTCTCACACCCAGAAAGCACATGTCTTGAGAGGGTACTAGACTGGACTTTATTTCGTTCACAGAATACCCTAGGCATCTTAGCACTGCTATGACATGTTCCAGATGCTGTAGAAGGTCTTCCTTTTCTTGAGCCAGAATCAGGCAGTCGTCCAAGTAAGGATAGATTTGAATTCCTTGAAGCCTGAAGTAAGCTATCACTGGAGCCAGAACCTTTGTGAATACTCTGGGTGCAGTAGATAAGCCAAAGGGCAATGCAGAGAACTGATAATGAGAATTTCCAGCTCGAAACCGCAGATACTTCCTGCAACTTAGCCTTATAGGCACATGAAGGTAAGCTTCCTTGAGATCTAAAGTTACCATCCAGTGATCTTTGCCCAGCAGAGGTAAAAGCTGTTGTAACGTCAACATCTTGAACTTGGGAATGTCCAGAAAAGTGTTGAGGAGAGATAAATCCAAAATTGGTCTCCACGTGTTCCCCTTCTTTGGTACTAGGAACAGGCGAGAATAAAATCCTAGGCCCCTTTCTGATACAGGGACTGGCTGAATGGCCCCTATCTGGAGTAACTGAGAAACTTGCTTGTGAGCCTCTTTTCGTTGTGGAGGAGGAACATCTGGCATGCCTTTGAAAGGGGGCATTGTATGGAAATAAAATCTGTAACCGTGGTGAATGATATCCAACACCCATTTGTCTTGAGTAATTAAATCCCAATTTTCTTTGAAAAGAGACAGTCTTCCTCCCAAAGGAGCTGCTAGACGGGAATCTACTGGCAGCTGAAAATACAGGTCATTGGGTCTGTTTACGAAAGGACTGACCCCTGCCCTCACCAGAAGTCTGAGCAGGTGAACTCCCTGTTCTAGGCCTAAAAGAACCTTGAGCCCTGCCCCTACCACGTCCAGACCTACCCCTAGACTGGGAATCATAAGCAGGATATGTCCACCCCTTAGCAGGCCAATTTCTACTAAACTTTGGTGGCTGCACCTGCAAAAATCTTTAACAGTTTGCATAGACTTAGCTTTGTCCTCCATTTTCTTTAAAACTGCTTCCACAGGCGATCCAAACAACACATCAGACTGTAAAGGAGCATCCAAAATCCTTGTCTTAACATGCTCAGCTAAATTCTGATCCTTCAACCAGGCATGCCTGCGAAGAACAGAACTAGTAGCAGCCACCCTCGAGGAGGCCTGTACAGCATCAAAACCACATTGCAAAGAATGCTTACCCACTTGTTCAGACACATGAACCAAATCCAGCAACTCTTTACACTCAATACCTTCCGCCAAAGCATCCACCTTAGATTTCAATTGTGAAAGGAGATAATTCTGATATTTTAGCATGTGAAACTGACAATTCAAAGCTCTCATGGCTAGAGTGGAAGAAGTATACACTTTCTTTCCCCACCTATCCAAAGCCCTTGCCTCTTTATCAGTGGGAACAGGATTTTTAACCACAGAAGCTTTAACACCTTTAGGCCCTTGAGAAATTGTTTCTGGGTCCGCCCTAGGACTCTTAAACAAATACTTATGAGCTTCGGGCACCCTATAATACCTATCAGGCTTAACAGGAGCAGGAGGCAAAGAGTCAGGGTTCAGGGAAGCCTCTGCAAAAACATCTTCCACCACATTCAACACAGGAGGAATAGCTAAGGGCCTATGCTGGGGTAAAAACAAGAATTCCCTAAGCCTTTTCCTGGAATCAGAGTAATCCTGGCCTTCCCATTTAAAGTGCTCCCTCATGGAATACAGAGTCTCTGAAAATGAGAAATCCTCAGGAGGAGAAGCTGTAGGAGTGGAATCATCCACATCAGAATCAGAATAAGTAGGATACTCCTGCAAGTCTTCCAGAAGACTCTGAAGCCTCTGAACACTGTTCAAAACTATCAAACTCGGTTCCACCCTAGGCCTCTTATCAGGGGGGGCATAGAACCTCTAATCATAGTAATCAAATCTTCTGCCATTTTAAGCATATGTTTCTTAGGTACAGAACCCGAAATGCTAGGAGAAGCCCCCACTGAAGCTGAACTAGGCCTACCTCTCAAAGAAGTTTTGGCAACAGAAGGAGAGGCTCTAACTACCTTGGGAAGAGAGGGAAGAACAGTCACCTGAGAAGCCCCCTCAGCCTGGCCTACCTCCTGAGAAGGCACATCCTGTAACAGTAAAGTTTCTGCCTGGGACTCCATGGAAACTCCTGGCAAAACCTCTGGCTCCACTGAGCCTTCTAAAGAACAGACGTCCGGGACTGCGGTTCATCAACCCTAGGCTTCGCTGTTTTGTCCTTGCGCTTCTTGGGCGAAGCGGGCGTCGGAGCATCCGGCGGCATTGTATAATTGCAACGCTTCCCAAACACTAACCTGGCACAGTCTAACCTCCTCTTAATAGTGCGTTTGTTAAACCTAGCACAAGAGCGGCAACCAACAACGTCGTGCTCAGGCCCTAAACAAGGTATACACAAGGTATGGTAATCCCTATGAGGTATCTGTTTCCCACAAGAAATACAGTTATTCACTTTTCTGACATCCGGTAAAATACTGAGACAAGAAAAAACCAAAATGTTGTTCAACGGGGTACTTAGCCAACTCTGTTCCGGTCTGAAACTCCGGTTTCGGAAATATTTCAGAACGCCAACCTGCACTCGCAAAACTGCTTCTGCATCGGACCATGCGGCAAAAAAGACTGAGGATATGACGTCGGTCATGCGCATTAGTACCCTGACGTACTGACGTCAGTCTAATGCGCCCTGACCGACGTCAGCCTTATACTCTGGTATTCGGGCCGACTGGATGCGGACTATACCCAATAGTTAGGACTGCAGCAATGGGGAACGAAGAACATGTACAGTTTTGTGCCTACCATAAATGTAGATGTTTGAGTGTATATACTGCTGCAGTCATCACACTTGGGGTTATCCTGTCGTCTTGGGGTTATCCTGTCATCAGGCGGTCCCGCAGTCGGCCGAATCCCAAAGCCTTGGTCCGGCATCGGCTGTCGTCGCTTCTTCCCTGACGTCAGTGCGACAGGGGTATAAAAGAGGCAGCCGACGCCATTTTCTTCAGTTTTTCTTGCCCCAGATGTCAGGTGCCCCCAATTAGGAAGGCAAAACAAAAAGCTATGCAAAAATTCCTTAGAAGATAAACAATAGTACTAACTATTAGCAAATACACCACATAGACATGCATCCAATTGATTGATGAACATGGAGCTATAACTAACACCCTGGTATGTAGAGGGGATGGTGGGAGGGTAACCTGGACTGCAGCAGTATATACACTCGAACATCTACATTTATGGTAGGTACAAAACTGTACTATGTTCATCATGTTATACTGCTGCAGTCATCACACTTGGGTTGAATCCCAAAGCTATGGATGGGTGGCTGGTTCTAAACTGGGTTAGGCGAAGCTAGGATGCCCTGCAACACTGGATTTTGAGTATAAAGGAAGGTGGTAGTGCTTGGTAAAGGTGTGCACTAAACTCCAAGTAGCTGCCTCCAGAATGTCCTTGGTTGGAACCCCCCTGAGAAAGGCTGCTGAGGTTGCTGTATCCCTGATAGAATGGGACCTAATATTAACAGGCACTGCTTTCCCATGGTGCGAGTAGCAAAAGCGGATACAATGTGCTAACCATTTGGAGATGGTCTGTTTTGATATGGCCTTTCCTTGTGAACCTGTAGCATAAGATACAAAGAGTTGGTCAGTTTTTCTGAAGGTCTTTGTCTTATCTAAACAGTAACGTAGCTGTCTGTGAATGTCCAAAGAGTGAAGGAGTCTTTCTCTTTTATTCTGGGGGTTTGGATAAAAGGTGGGTAAATGAATGGTCTGATTTAAAGCCACACTGGATACTACTTTTGGCATAAAGGTAGGGTTAGTTCGTAAAGAGACCCTGTCCTAATGGAAAATGATGAAAGGTTCCACTGCCATAAGTGCCTGTAGTTCTGAGACCCTACGTGCTGAGGTAATAGCCAGCAGCAAAGCTGTTTTCCAAGACAAGTATTGTAGTTCTGCTGAGAATGCTGGTTCGAAAGGAGGCAGTGTTAATTTTTCTAAAACGAAGTTCAGGTCCCAAGCTGGAATTGGGGGTTTTCTGGGGGGGGTCTTATATTCTTAGCCCTTCTGAGAAACTGCCGTAGTAAAGGGTGTGAGAACATTGGAGGATCCGTATTGTATTGAGCTGAAATGGCTGAAACATGGATCTTAATGGATGAGAATAAAAGGCCTTGGTGTAGCATCTCAGTTAAGTATTGCAGTATTTGAGGAATGTTAGGTATCCAAGGATTTTGGCCTTTAGCCTGGTTCCATGCACAAAATCTTTTCCATTTGTCTGAGTAAGTTTTTCTGGTGCTGGGCCTTCTGGCCTCCATAATGACATTGTGGACGTCCTTTGAGAGAAGTGTTCATTGAAAATTTAAGGTATTCTCCATGCAGCTAAATTTAAAGTTCTGAGCTGGCTGTGAAGTATCAGAGAGTTTTTCTGAATCAGCAGTAGTGGGAATTGAGGCAAGATCCATGGAGGGCTGTGAGTCAAGTTCCTTAGTAATGGGTACCAGTGCTGGTGTGGCCAGTCTGGAGCAATGAGGATCAGTTGTGGTCTCTCTGATCTGACTTTCAATAATACCTTGCTCAGTAGAGGTAGTGGTGGGAAGGCATAGACTGCCAATGCTGTCCAACTGAATGATAGGGCATCCACTTTCCAGGCTAAGGAGTGATAAGTCCTTGTGCAAAATTTCTGTAGTTGGCAATTGTTGGGGGAGGCAAATGGATATATGTTTGGACATCCCCACCTTTGAGTTATCATTGAAAATACTTGTGGGCGTAGTCTCCACTCGTGAGGATCTGCCATATTTCTGCTTAATTTGTCTGCCAATATGTTTTCCTTTCCTGGTAGGAATTGTGCTTGCAGTTGTACTTGGTAAGTCAATGCTGTGTTCCACAAGGTCATTGCCTGTCTGCATAAAGGGTAGGAGTGTGTTCCTCCTTGTTTGTTTATGTACCACATCACTGTGGTGTTGTCTGTCCTTATAAGTTGTCCTGGATGCAAGAGGTCCTTGAAAGCTGTCAGTGCATTTTGCACAGCTAGCATCTCCTTTTGGTTGATGTGAAGATGCATTTGTTTTGCAGACCATTTGTCCTGTATGCACTGTCCTGCCATGTGTGCTCCCCAAGCGCTCTCTGAAGAATCTGTTGTCGTAGTTTGGTTTGCTGGAGGTAAGACGAAAGGAAGACCCTTGTTTATTTGACATGCTTGACCCCACCATAGGAACTCTTTTTGAAGGCATGGAATGAGAGGTATACTTGATTCGAGGCTGTGCCTGTGTTGAGACCATACACTTTTTAGGTACCATTGTAATTTCCTCATATGCAGCTTTGCATATAGGAGTAGTTGAATACAGGATGCCATGAACCCCAATGCCTGCAGGAATTTTCTTGCAGTGAGCTGGGTAAATGTTGCCATCTTTTTGAAGTATTGAGTCAATTGTTGTTTGTCTGGCGTGAGAAAAGCCATCTGGGCCGTTGTATTTAAGCTGGCACCCAGGAATATTATTTGTTGTGAGGGTATTAGCTTTGACTTCTTCTTGTTTACTGTGTACCCTAGGCAACTGAGCAGCTGTATTACAAATGCCAGATGCTGTAATAGAATGTCCTTGCTGTCCGCTTGGATCAGGCAGTCATCCAGATATGGGTAAATTTGTATTCCTCGTTGTCTGCAATATGCAATTACTGATGCCAGGCATTTCGTAAATACTCTGGGCACAGTAGATAAGCCAAAGGGCAATGCAGAGAATTGATAATGCGTTGTACCTGCCAAGAATCTGAGGTATCTTCTGCAATCTTGTCTGATAGGGACATGCAGGTATGCCTCTTTGAGGTCCAACTTTACCAGCCAAGACTCCTTACCCAGCATGGGAAGAAGCTGCTGAAGTGTGAGCCATTTTGAATTTGGGTACCTCCAGGTATGTGTTTAGAATTGAGAGGACTAAAATGGGCCTCCAGGCTTTGTCCTTTCTTGGGACTAGAAATAGTCTTGAGTAAAAACCTTGACCTTGCTCCTTTGTAGGTACCTATTGTATTGCTTTCATATCCATGAGAGCTGATATTTGCGCTTGTGCCTCTGCCCATTGGTTTGGAGGCAGATTTGGCATGCCTCTCATCCGTGGTAAAGTGTGGAAATGAAATCTGTATCCTCGGGTAATAATATCCAGAACCCATTTGTCCTTTGTTATAATGCGCCAATTTTGTGGAAATAAAGCCAGTTTTCCTCCCAAAGGTGCTGCCAGGGCAATTTTGCTTAGCAGGCGAAGAGGGAAGTCATTGTGTTTGTTTCCTGAAGGGTTGAGATCTTTCGTCTCCCCCTCTTTGAGATGTTGTTTGCCATTGTCTAGGCCTGAAAGAACCTTGTAACTCTGTGTTCCTGTTACACTAGAGGGAAGGGCTAAAAAAGCAATCAGTTGCCTTAGGAATTAATTGTTGTTTTAGATTGAATAATTAGCCATTAGGTTTAGTATTTAAATGATATCCACGTCTAAGTTGTTGTCTGAGGAAGTCTGTACACTGTATCGACGAAAAGCGCTTCATTAAACCAGTTGTGAGCAGCTTTCGCTTGTGGTTATTCCTTTTGCCCAGCAGTTCTTTTCTTTGGATTTGTCAGTGGTTCGTGTGTTTATTTTCTAAGTAGGCCTGAAAGAACCTTGTGGCTGGCCTCTGCCCCTAGGGCGTCTGTACCTACCTCTTTGGGGACTGTCTGATGCAGGAAAGGACCCGTTTTTTGATGGCCAGTTCCTGCTGAAACGAGGAGGTTGTACCTGTAAAAAATCTTTAACTGTTTGCATAGATTTTGCCTTTTCTTCCATTTTCTTTCAAACTTCCTCTGCTTTGACACCAAATAAAACATCTTTCTGCAATGGAGCATCCAATAACTTTGCTTTGACATGTTCTGGTAAGGCTTGTTCTTTAAGCCAAGCATGCCTACGAATTACAGTCCCTGTGACAGCTGCTTTACATGAGGCTTCCAATGAATCAAAGCCACACTGTAAGGTATGCTTTCCCACCTGTTCTGCTGCATGCAGCAAATCCTGTATCTCTTTGAAATCAGGTTGATCTGTCTGAGGGGTCATTTTCTGTTTTAACTGTGCAATCAAGTACTGTTGGTATTTTAGCATGTGGAATTGGCAGTTTAAGGCCCTCATGGCCAAAGTGGCAGACGTATAAACTTTCATTCCTCATCTTTCTAATGCTCTGGAATCTCTTTCAGAAGGAAGTGGATTCTTAGCAGTAGAGGCCTTAACCCCTTTGGGACCCTGGGAAATGGTTTCTGGGTCTGCAGTAGGACTTTTATATAGAAACTTATGAGTCAGAATAATATTGGCCTTCCCAGTGGAAGTGTTCCCTCAAGGTGTGTACAGTTTCCCCAAAAGAGTAGTCTTCAGGGGGGGAGACAGAGGGAATGGACTCTTCAGCATCTGAATCTTCATAAGGAGGGAAGGAGTAATCCTGGTCCTCAGAGTTGCCTGAGGAAATGGATGCTTGGTCAGAGGAGGGATAATCTTCCTCCAGTCTAGGCCTTTTGTCAGGGGGGTTGGAATCCCCTGATAAGGGTAATTAAATCCTTAAGCATCTGTTTTTTAGCCATAGGGGCCTGTGGGGAAGTGTGTGGACCCGGCTTCCTAACTTTCAAGGGAGCTTTAGCATAAGAATTAGCAGAGATAGTTGTCGGTTTGAAGACACCTTCAGAAACGGAAGGTTTATCCAAAATTTCCGGATCACCGTCAGGACTGGCGTCCGATTGGTGAGGTGGAACCGGTTCCTGAGGCCCAGCTGCATCGGTCTGGGAGGCCGTCAGAATTTCTGATTCAGCGGAAGTCAGGGGCTGCGTAGGCGCCTCACTGAAAACCGGAGAACCGGTGTCAAGCCTGGCTGAGGCCTCGGTAACTGGTCTTGGCCTTGGCTGTTTGTCCTTATCTTTGCGTTTTATAAACAATGCTGATGTCGGTTGCTCGACGGCATGCTATAGTTAAATTTTCTGCCAAAATAATGCTGGGCGAAATCTGCCCAACGCTTAATTGTACATTTGTTGAACCTAGCACAAAACCGACAACCAGAGACGTCGTGGTCTGGGCCTAGGCAAGGAATACACTGAGAATGAAAATCCTTATGAGGTATTTGCTTCCCACAAGAAATGCAATTATTAACTTTGTCTGACATCGGTCTGAGGCAAGAAAAGTTTCCCCAACGGGGTACTTAGCTTTAGAGAAGACTTTGGGCTGAAATTCGATTTGAAAATCTCAGGAGCTGGCTGACCGGCACTTGCGAACCGCTTCTGCTTCGGGCACTGCGCGACAAGAAAGACTGAAGAAAATGGTGTCGGCTGCATCTTTTATACCCCTGTCGCACTGACGTCAGGGAAGAAGCGACGACAGCTGACGCCAGACCAAGGCTTTGGGATTCGGCCGACTGCGGGACCGCCTGACGACAGGATAACCCCAAGTGTGATGACTGCAGCAGTATAACACGATGAACATCCCCTGATCAAAGTATTTAGGTCTTCAGCCATTTTAAGCATCTGTTTTTTATGCATGGAGGCCTGGGTTATCCTGCCGTCAGGCGGGTCCTCGGTCGGCCGAATTCCAAAGTCTAGGTCCGGCGTCGGTTGTCGTCGCTTCTTCCCTGACATCAGTGCGGCAGGGGTATAAAAGAGCCAGCTGACGTCATCTTCTTCAGTTTTTCTTGCCCCAGATGTCAGGTGCCCCCAGAAGGAAGGCAAAACATAAACTTATATAATCATGCAATATAGCATAATCAAAAAACAGTAGTTGCAAGCAAATACACCATAAAAGAATACCCCAAACAGGTTGTATGAGAAGGTGTTTGTCATAAGGCCTGTCCTAAAAGGGGATGGAGGGAGGGAAACCTGGACTGCAGCTGTATGAGCACTCGAACATCTACATTTATGGTAGGTACAAAACTGTACTATGTTCATCGTGCATACAGCTGCAGTCATAACAGATGGGAAGAATCCCAAAGCTAAGTAGGGGTGGCAGGCACTAAGTGGAACTAGGAGGAGCAAGGATGCCCTGCAAGACAGCTGTGGCAAATCCCGCTCTAGATTTAGAGTAGTGTTTGGAGAAAGTGTGCACTGAACTCCAAGTGGCTGCTTCCAAAATGTCCTTGGTAGGAACCCCCCTGAGGAAAGCTGCAGAGGCAACTGTGGCCCTTGTGGAGTGGGATCTGATGCTTGAAGGCACAGCTTTTCCATGAAATGAGTAACAAAAGCGTATGCAGTGGGCTATCCATTTTGAGATTGTCTGTTTGGAGATACCCTTTCCTTGAGCACCTGTAGCATAGGACACAAAGAGTTGCTCGGATTTCCTGAATGCCTTTGTCCTGTCCAAATAATAACGAAGTTGTCTGTGAATGTCCAAGGAATGCAGTAGTCTTTCCCCTTTGTTTTGTGGGTTAGGGTAAAAGGTAGGTAAGTGGATAGTCTGATTTAAGGCTACACTGGATACTACCTTTGGTATAAAGGTAGGGTTGGTTCGTAAGGAAACTCTGTCCTGATGGAAAATGATGAAAGGTTGCACAGCCATGAGGGTCTGTAGTTCCGAAACCCTGCGTGCTGAGGTGATAGCCAGAAGGAAGGCTGTTTTCCATGACAAGTATTGTAGTTCTGTTGAAGCAGCAGGCTCAAATGGAGGAAGGGTCAACTTTTCCAATATGAGGTTGATGTCCCAAGCAGGGACTGGTGGTTTCCTTGGGGGTTTTATATTCTTTGCCCCTCTGAGGAACTGTCTTGAGAGAGGATGAGAGAATAAAGGAGGATCTGTGTTGTATTGTGCAGAAATGGCTGAAGCGTGGATTTTGATGGAAGAGAAGGAAAGTCCACTGTTTAACATCTCAGCTAGGTACTGTAAAATTTGAGGTAAATTTATTACCCAAGGATTCTGGCCCTTTTTCTGATTCCAGGCACAAAATCGTTTCCATTTGGCGGAGTAGGCTTTTCTAGTAGAAGGTCTTCTGGCCTCCAAGATGACATCCTGCACCTACTTGGATAGGAGGGTTTGTTGAGAAATGAAGGGATTCTCCATGCAGCTAGATTTAGGGTTTTGAGCTGGCTGTGAAGAGTTTTGAAGTTGTGCTGGGACAACAGAAGAGGCACTAGAGGTAGGATCCATGGTGGGGAATGCGTCAGGCTCTTCAGGAGCGGATACCAGTGTTGTCTTGGCCAATCTGGAGCAATGAGAATCATTTTCGGCCTCTCTGCTCTGGCTTTTAATAGAACTTTGGGCAGCAGAGGGAGAGGCGGAAAGGCATAGACTGTCAACATTGTCCAATTGAAAGAAAGTGCGTCCACTTTCCAGGCCTGTGGATGATAGGTCCTTGAACAAAATTTTTTCAATTGGTAATTTCTGAGAGTAGCAAAGAGATCTATGTCTGGCTGTCCCCATGCCTGAGTTATCTTTGCGAAAACTTGAGGATGCAACTTCCATTCGTGTGGATCTGTCATATTTCTGCTTAGGCTGTCTGCCAGAGTGTTTTCCTTCCCTGGCAGGAATTGTGCCTGAAGTTGGATTTGCAATTCCAGAGCTGTGTTCCATAGGGTCATGGCTAGTCTGCACAGGGGGTATGAATGAGTTCCCCCCTGTTTATGTACCGCATCACTGTGGTATTGTCTGTCCTTATCAATAGCTGGCCTGGATGCAGTAGGTCTTTGAAGGCCATAATAGCATTTTGCACTGCTAGCATTTCCTTTTGGTTGATGTGTAGGTGCTTCTCTTTTTGGGACCATTTTCCCTGAATGCACTGATCTGTCATGTGTGCCCCCCAGGCATAGTCCGAGGCGTCTGTTGTGATGATTTGAGTTGCTTGAGGTATGCAGAAAGGGAGACTTATGTTTCTTTGGCATGCTTGAGCCCACCATAGAAATTCCTTTTGAAGACATGGAATGAGTGGTATAATTGTTTCCAAACTGTGGCTGTGTTGAGACCATAAGTTTTTTAGGTACCATTGAAGTTTCCTCATATGCAGCTTTGCACATGGGATCAGAAGGATGCAAGATGCCATGAATCCCAGAGCCTGCAGGACTTTCCTTGCAGTCAGCCTGGTGAAGGTTGCCATTTTGCTGAAGTATTGAGATAGTTGCCCTTGTTTGTCTAGCATGAGGTAGGCCATCTGGGTGGTTGTATTCAAGCTGGCACCCAGGGAAATTATTTTTTGAGAGGGTATTAGTTTTGATTTCTTTTTATTGACTGTGTATCCCAGAAAGTTCAACAGTTTTATTACAAACATCAGGTGTTTCAGAAGTATGTCCTTGCTGTCCGCTTGGATCAGGTATGGGCATATTTGTATTCCTTGAAGTTTGCAGAAGGCAATTACTGATGCCAGGCATTTCGTAAACACTCTGGGCGCAGTAGATAAGCCAAAGGGCAATGCAGAGAATTGATAATGGGTTGAACCTGCAAGAAATCCAAGGTATCTTCTGCAATCTTGTCATAGGGACATGCAGGTATGCCTCCTTGAGGTCCAATGTTACCAGCCAAGACTCCTTGCCCAGCATGGGAAGAAGCTGCTGTAATGTGAGCATCTTGAATTTTGGTACCTGTAAATATGTGTTTAGGATGGATAGGTCTCTAAAACAGGTCTCCAATCTTTGTCTTTCCTTGGTACCAGGAATAGTCTGGAATAAAACCCTTGACCTTGTTCTTTTGCAGGTACCTGTTGAATATATCTTTCATGTCCATGAGAGCTGAAATTTGTTTTTGTGCCTCTGCCCTTTGATTTTGTGGCAGGTTTGGCATGCCTCTCATTTTTGGAAGGGTGTGAAAGTGGAATATGTAGCCTCTGTCTATAATGTCCAGAATCCATTTGTCTTTTGTGACAATACGCCAATTTTTTGAGAATAATGCCAGTTTTCCGCCCAAAGGTGCTGCCATTAAAGCTTTGCTTGGCAGGTAAAGGGGGAAGTCATTGTGTCTGCTTTCTGAATGACTGTGATCGATCTTCTCCACCTCTTGGGGTTGGTGGCTTGCCATTGTCTGGCTCTGAATGATCCTTGAGGTTGCCCTCTACGCCTCGGGTGCCTGTATCTGCCTCTGAGGTCTGTCCGTGGCTGGAAAGGACCAATTTTTTGAAGGCCAGTTTCTGCTGAAATGTGGTGGTTGTACCTGCAGGAAATCTTTCACTGTTTGCATTGATCTCGCTTTTTCCTCCATTTTCTTTAGTACCTCCTCAGCTTTAACACCAAACAATACATCTTTTTGAAGAGGTGCAACTAGTAATTTAGCTTTGACATGATCTGGTAAGGCTTGCTCTTTGAGCCAAGCATGTCTACGTATGACAGACCCTGTAACAGCAGCTCTACATGAGGCCTCTAAAGCATCAAAACCACACTACAAGGTATGTTTACCCACTTGCTCCGCACTATGCAACAAATACTGCAAGTCTTTTAAATCTGGTTGTTCTGGTTGTGTCATTTTGCTTTTCAACTGAGATAACAAAAACTGTTGATACTTTAACATATGGAACTGACAGTTTAATGCCCTCATGGTTAAAGTGGCCGAGGTATACACCTTTTTCCCCACCTTTCTAAAGCTCTGGAATCTCTCTCTGAAGGTAATGGGTTTTTAGCAGTAGAGGCCTTAATTCCCTTGGGACCCTGTGAAATAGTTTCTGGGTCAGCAGTATGGCTTTTGTATAGGAACTGGTGTGAATCAGGAACCCGGTAATACCTGTCTGGTTTAACAGGAGCTGGAGGTAAAGAATCTGGGTTGAGGCTGGCTTCTGTGTACACATCATCTAATATATCTAAAACAGGAGGGATAGCCAGAGGCCTATGCTGGGGGAGCAAGAGAAAATCCCTGAGCCTTTTCTTGGAATCTGAGTAATCTTGGCCTTCCCAGTGAAAGAGTTCCCTCAAAGTATGTAGGGTTTCCCCAAAAGAGTAGTCCTCGGGGGGGGGGGGGGACACCGAGGGAATAGACTCCTCTGCATCAGAGTCTTCAAAAGGAGAATAGGTATAGTCCTGGTCCTCAGAATGTTCAGAGGTAATAGAGGCTTGATCTGAGGAAGGGTAGTCTTCCTCTAATCTGGGCCTTTTGTCTGAGGGGGGTTGAGAACCCCTGATAAGAGTAATGAAATCCTCAGCCATTTTGAGCATCTGTTTTTTAGGCATGGGGCCTTGAGAGGGGGTCTGAGGTCCCTGTTTTTAATTTTCATGGCTGCTTTAGATTTTGTGAAAGCTTTAATAGAGAAGGAGGAAGGCCTGAAGACACCTTGAGAAATGGCAGGCTTGTCTAAACTCTGAGTTTCCCCGCCAAGAGTGGCGTCGGTATCTGTAGTTGGAATGGGGACCGAGGAGCCTGCGACCTCGGGTACTGAAGACACCGGTAATGAAGTGTCATCGGTACTCAGGGGCTACATAGGCGCCTCGCTGAGAACCGGTAGTCAGCCTTAGCGTGGTGTCAGTAGAAGTCGCGGACCTCATATGTTGGTCCTTATCTTTGCGTCTTTTACTCAAAACTGGAGTCGGAGTATCCGACGACATAATATAATTACATTTTTTACCAAAATAGTGAAGGGCGAACTCCGCCCGATGCTTAATAGTGCATCTGTTGAATCTAGCACAAAAACGGCAGGCCAAGACGTCGTGGTCTGGGCCTAAGCAAGGAATACAGAAAGAGTGGAAATCCTTATGCGGTATTTGCTTCCCACATGAAATGCAATTATTAACTCTGTCCGACATCGGTCTGAGGCAAGAAAAGTTTTCCCAACGGGGTACTTAGCTTTCAAGAAGACTTCGGCTGAAATATTTTCATAAATCTCAGGAGCTGGCCGACCAGCACTTGCGAACTGCTTCTGCTTCGGGCACCGCGCGGCAAGAAAGACTGGGGAAGATGGCGTCGGCTGGCTCTTTTATACCCCTGCTGCACTGACGTCAGGGAAGAAGCGACAACAACCGACGCCGGACCTAGACTTTGGAATTCGGCCGACCGAGGACCCGCCTGTTATGACTGCAGCTGTATGCACGATGAACATCTGTGTAGGCCTGAAAATACCCTCAGAAGCCGATGCCTGCTCAGCGGCTTCGGACCCATCTGAGAGAATAGTTTCAGAGTGTCCAATACCTTGAGTTTCCAGCGGCCTAGTCGGCTCCACGTAGGTGTCGGAAGTGGCTTGTGGCTCTGAGGTAGCGGGAGTCAGGGGCTGCTAAATGCACCTCACTGAGAATCGGCGAACCGGTGACAGGCCTAGCAGAAGCCTCGTCGGTTTTGGACCTCGGGTGCCTGTCCTTTTATTTGCGCTTTTTATAAACTCCGGTAGTCGGTTGCTCCGACGGCATTATATAGTTAAATCTTCTGCCAAAATAATAAAATGCAAAATCGTACCGACGCTTAATAGTGCGTTGATTAAATCTAGCACAATACCGACAACTAGCAACGTCGTGGTCAGGGCCTAGGCAAGGAATACAGTAAGAATGAAAATCCTTATGAGGTATTTGCTTCCCACAAGAAATACAATTATTAACTTTTTCTGACATCGGTCTAGAGCAAGAAAAAAGTTTCCCCAATGGGGTACTTAGCTTTAATGAAGACTTCGGATCTGAAATTCGAATTTGAAAATCTCAGGAGTCTGCCGACCGGCACTTGCGAACTGCTTTTGCTTCGGGCACCGCGCGGCAAGAAAGACTGAAGAAAATGGTGTCAGCTGTATCTTTTATATCCCTGGCGCACTGACGTCAGGGAGGAGGTGACAGCAACCGACGCCGGACCTAGACTTTGGAACTCAGGCCGACTCCGGGTAGCATGCCAGCAGGATAACCCAATTGTAATGACTGCAACAGTGAA
This sequence comes from Protopterus annectens, assembly GCF_019279795.1. Classification (NCBI taxonomy): domain Eukaryota; kingdom Metazoa; phylum Chordata; order Ceratodontiformes; family Protopteridae; genus Protopterus; species Protopterus annectens. Next base: position 1,969,642,930 of record NC_056741.1, read on the forward strand.
ACACGAACATCTCTGTAGTACCTGTCTGGTTTCCTAGGAGCAGGGGGTAAAGCATAAGGAGTTAGACTGGATTCCATAAGGACATCATCCACAACATCCAGGACTGGGGGGTATTGCTAAAGGCCTATGTTGTTGCAAATCTAGAAATTCTCTGAATCTCTTTTTGGACTGAAGATAGTCTTGGCATTCCCAGTGGAAATGCTCTTAAGTATGTAAGGTTTCACCAAAAGAAAAATCCTCTGGAGGAGAAGCAGAGGGAATGGATTCCACTGCATCTGAATCCTCATAAGCAGATAAAGGCATGTCTTCATAATTAGATATCTCAGAGTTGTCGGACTCTTGGTCTGTTAAAGCTGCTGGGGACAGGTCTCTTTTTCTCTTAGCAGGGGAAGGCTGGCTTCCCCTAATCAGCATAATAAGGTCTTCTGCTATTTTAAGCATTGATGTTGTGGCAAGGAAGCAGGTGCTTGAGTTTGGGTCGTCTTTTTTTTTTTTTTTTTTTTTTTTAGGCACAGCTCGTACTCTTGGCCTTAGAAACTCGGTAGTTTTTGACAGAACTGAAGACGTGAAAGACGTTGTCGGTTTGTGTCGAATATCGGTAGAGTGAAGAACTTCCTCAGAAGCCAGTGCCTGCTCAGCAGCTCCAGACCCATCCAAGGTACAGACATCTGCAGGTTCGGTAGTCGAAGAAGTCTTGCGGCATACCAGACTCCGAACAGGTCTTGGTAGAGGCCTGCGAATCCAATGAAGCATGCATCAGGGGCTGCAAAAGCGCCTCACTGAGTACCGGCGAACTGGCGACTAGCTTAACAAAAGCATTGTCGGTATTTATCCTTATGTTTTTTTTCGGAAGATCAGTAGTCTGATGGCTTACCGAAGCCATTTTGGAATAATGAGATCGAGAATGAAAGTATTTTGTGACAATAAGGGCCAGATGACGAACAGGTAGGGTGTTGAACAAGGCACAAAACCGACAGCGAGGTACGTCGTGGTCTGGGCCTAAACAGGTGATGCAGTAAAAATGGAAATCTCGGTGTGATATTTGCTTTCCACAGGCGAGACGATTGTTAACTTTTTCTAACATTGGTTAGAGCAAGAAAAAAGGATCCCAATGGGGTACTTAGCTTTAGAAGGCCTCAGGATGATTCAATTTGAAACAAAAACTCAGGTAGCGGCCGACCGGCACTCGTGCGAACTGCTTCTGCTTCGGGCTCCTTGGCAAAGACTGATTTAATGGCATCAGCTGCCTGTTTTTATACCCCTGACGACCTGACATCAGTCCAGGAGCGGACAGCAACAGACACAGAATTACTAAGTCTCTGGTATTCAGGCCGACTGAGGGCTACCTAACCCAAGTGTGATGACTGCAACAGTGACACGAAGAACATCACCCCTATAACCTCTAAAGCTGGAGGAATGGCCAAGAAGCTTGTGCTCTGGCAGTTCAAGGAATTCTTTAACTCTTTTTGCACTGCAGGTAATCCTAGGCTTCCCACTGAAAATATTCCCTCATGGCATGAAGAGTTTCTCAAAAAGCAATGTCCTCGGGGGTATAATCCCAAAGCTACGGTTGGAAGGATGGATTTATACAGCATTAGGAGCAGCTAATAAGGCCCTGCAGGACAGCAGAGGCAAAGCCAGCTCTGGATTTAGAGAAGAGAGGTAAATGGTAATGTTTGGTGAACGTATGAACTGAGCTCCAGTTAGCAGCTTCTAAATGTCTCTGGTAGGAACCCCTCTGAGAAAGGCTGCAGAAGTAGATGCAGCTCTGGTGGAATGAGACCTGATCCCCTTGGGGATAGGTTTACCATGGTGCATATAGCAGAAATGAATACAATGGCTTATCCATTTGGAAATAGTCTGCTTTGAAATAGCCTTTCCCTCTGCCCCTGCAGCAAATGCCACCAATAGTTGTTCAGATTTTCTTAGAGATTTCGTCCTGTTTAAGTACAATCTAAGTTGTCTGTGTACATCCAATGAATGTAGAATCTGCTCACCCTTGTCCTGTGGATAAGGGAAGAAAGCTGGCAGATGAATGGTTTGATTAAGAGCCACACTGGATACCACCTTAGGCATGAATGATGGACTGGTCCCGAGAGCCACCCTGTCCGGATGAAAAATAATGAAAGGTTCCACTGCCATAAGAGCCTGTAATTCTGAAATCCTTCTAGCTGAAGTGACTGCTAAAAGGAAAGCGGTTTTCCAGGAGAGGAATTTTAGGTCTGCAGTAGCAGCTGGCTCAAAGGGAGGGAGAGAGAGTTTTTCCAAAACAAAATTGAGGTCTCATGCAGGAGTTGGTGCTCTCCTGGGAGGTCTTAAATTTTTGGCCCCTCTGAGATACTGCTTTAGCAGAAGATGAGAGAAGAGGGGAGGTTCTGTGTTGTAATGAGCTGAAATAGGACAGGCATGGATTTTTATGGAAGAAAAGAATAGGCCCTTGTGAAGCATCTCAGTTAAGTATTGCAGAATCTGAGGAAAATTGGCCATTGCTGTGCTTATTCCTTGTGATTGGCTCCAGGCACAGAATCTTTTCCATTTGGCAGCATAAGATTTTTCTAGTACTAGGTCTTCTAGCCTCCAAAATGACATCCATCACTGGTTTGCTGAGGGATGTCAAGGGTGAAATTAGTTGATTAGCCACGCTGCAAGATTCAAAGTTTGGAGCTGTGTGTGCAGAATTTGGTAGTTCTGCTGAGACAGTAGGTAAGGTGTCTGAGGCAGGTGCCACGGAGGAAGGTGTGACACATTGCGCAGGAGTGGGTACCAGTGTTGGCGAGGCCAGTCTGGAGCAATCAGAATCATTTTTGGTTTGTCCTGTTTGACTTTTAGTAGAACTTTGGAGAGCAGAGGCGGGGGGGAAGCATAGACTGATAGGTTTTTCCAGCTGAATGATAGAGCATCCACTTTCCAAGCTTTTTTGTAATGAATTCTTGTGCAGAACTTGTCCAACTGATAGTTCTGGGGTAAGGCAAAAAGATCTATGTCTAGGTTCCCCCATTTGCCTGTTAACATGCTGAAAACTTGTGGTTCCAGTTTCCATTCGTGTGGGTCCATAAGATTTCTGCTTAGTTCGTCTGCCAGAGTATTTAGCTTTCCTGGCAGGAATTGAGCTTGTAGTTGTATCTGATAGGTCAAGGCAGTGCTACACAATGCCATGGCTAGTCTGCAAAGGGGGTAGGAATGTGTACCCCCCTGCTTGTTTATGTACCACATAACTGTGGTGTTGTCTGTCTTTATCAGTAGTTGTCCTGGATGAAGGTAGTCCTTGAAGGCTGTCAGAGCATTCTGTACAGCAAGCATCTCTTTCTGATTGATATGTAGGTGCATTTGATTTGGACTCAATTTGGACTCAATTTGCCCTGAATGCACTTCCCTAGCAGATGAGCCCCCCCAAGCAAAGTCTGATGAGTCTGTTGTTAGGGTTTGGGCGGCAGGGGGTGGAGAGAATGGCAGTCCTTTGTTTTGGTGGCAGGTCTCTGCCCACCATAGGAACTCTAGTTGCAGGCAAGGTATAATAGGAATTATTGTTTCCAGGCTGTGACAATGTTGACTCCATAAACTTTTTAAAGTACCACTGAAGTTTCCCATGTACCCCACGGCCTGCAGAATTTGTCTTGCAGATAGCAGGGATTTTGTGGCCACCTGTTTGAAGTAAGTCATCAATTGAATTTGCTTTTCTGGCATAAGATAAGTCCATCTGGGCAGTTGTATTCAAGCTTGCACCCAGGAATGTAATTTTTTGAGAGGGTACCAGTTGTGATTTCTTTTCATTTATGGTGTACCCTAGACAAGTTAGAACATTTTTTACAAACGCCAGATGCTTTACAAGAATGTCCTTGTTTTCTGCCTGAATTAGACAATCGTCCAGGTATGGATATATTTGAATATTTCTTTGCCTGCAAAATGCAATTACTGGTGCCAGGCACTTTGTGAAGACCCTGGGCGCAGTAGATAAGCCGAAGAGCAGTGCAGAGAACTGGTAATGCAAGTAGCCTGCTTTGAAGCGGAGGTATCTTCTGCAAGATTCCCTGATTGGGATATGCAGGTAAGCCTCTTTTAAGTCTAGAGTTACCAACCAGGCATCTTTGCCTAGCATAGGTAGTAACTGTTGAAGAGTCAGCATCTTAAATTTTGGTATGTCCAGAAATGTGTTTAGAGTGAATAAGTCCAGAATTGGACGCCATGATTTGTCTTTTCTGGGTACCAGGAAAAGTCTGGAATAGAAACCTTGTCCCTTTTCCTCTTCTGGTACTGGTTGAATAGCCCCCATGTTCATGAGGGACATAACTTGTTTCTGGGCCTCTGCCCACTGATTTGGGGGCAGATCTGGCTATCCTTTTGGGATTGGCAACATGTGGAAATGAAATCTGTATCCCTGGGATACTATATTTAAAACCATTTGTCCTGGATAATAAGTTGCCAGTTTCGTGCATGAAGTGCTAGTTTCCCCCCAAAGGGGCGGCCAAGAGGTAAGTGCTTGGTGATCGTAGAGGGAAGTCATAGAGACTGTTTACAATAGGGAGGTGCCTTGTTGCTTCCAGATTTGGAGGTGGAGGCACCCCATTGTTTTGTTCTAAAAGTTCCTTGTGACTGAAACCTGGAGCCTTTGGAATGTCTTGATTTGACTTGAGCGGCTCTCGATGGGACTGGAAAGGACCAGTTCTTAGTAGGTCAGTCCCTACTAAATCTCGGAGGTTGTACTTTTAAGACATCTTTCACAGTTTGCATAGATTTAGCTTTATCTTCCATCTTTTTTAACACTTCTTCAGCCTCATTACCAAAGAGACAGTCCTGTTGTAAAGGAGCATCCAACAATTTTGCTTTAACATGGTCAGGCAGAGTTTGCTCTTTGAGCCAAGCATGCCTTCTTAGCACAGATCCAGTTACAGCAGCCCTGCAAGAGGTCTCCAAGGAATCAAAACCACATTGCAAAGTATGTTTTCCAACTTGTTCAGCTGAATGCAATAAATCCTGCAATTCTTTATTTTCCAAACGGTCAGAGATTAACATAATTTTATGTTTAAGTAGTCCCATGATACGTTGTTGATATTTAAGCATATAAAATTGACAGTTTAAAGCCTTGATTGCCAAAGGCTGCAGATGTGTAAACCTTCTTACCCCATCTATCCAGCATCCTGGAATCTCTATCAGAAGGAGTAGGATTTTTGGCAGAAGAGGCCTTAATGCCCTTGGGACCCTGAGAAATTGTTTCGGGATCAGTAACATGATTTTTGCAAAGAAATTTTATGGGAGTCAGGAACCCTGTAGTATCTGCCTGGCTTACAAGGAGCCGGAGGGCAGAGAATCAGAAGTCATACTTGATTCTGAAAAAACATCATCAACAATGTCTAGACCAGGAGGTATAACCAAAGACCTATGCTGAGGAAGTAGAAGAAAATCCCTAAGTCTCTTTTTAGATTCAGAGAAATCCTGACTTTCCTAGTGGAAATGTTCCCTTAAGGCATGTAAAGTTTCCCCAAAAGAAAAATCCTCAGGGGGAGAGGCAGAAGGAATGGAATCCTCTGCATCAGAGTCCTCATAAGTAGGAATAGACAAATCCTGTTCATTAGAAGAGTCAGAAGAAATAGAGTCCTGTTCAAAAGATTCATAATCAATGTCTTGCCCAAGCCTCTTAGGAGGGGGTTGGCTACCCCTGATCAGAGTAATTAAACCTTCAGCCATTTTGATCATTTGTTTTTTAGGCATAGGGGCCTGCACGTGGCCCAGGCGTCGGTTTTTTAGACATAGATTTAGATTTTTGCCTTAGTTTTGAAGATGGCTTCAGTCTAATATACAAATCTGTAGGCCTGAAAACACCCTCAGAAGCCAGTGCGTGCACAGCAGCTCCGGACCCATCTAAGGTAGAGACATCCGCGGGTTCCATAATTGAAGCATCCCGCGGCATACTGGACTCCAAATGGGTCTCAGTAGAGGCCTGCGAACCAGAAATAGCGGGTATCAGGGGCTTCAAAAACACCTCACTGAGTACCGGCGAACCGGCGACTGGCTTAGGAGAAGCGTCGTAGTCGGTTTTGGACCTCGACGATCTTTTTCTTTGCGTTTTTTAGGTATTCCGGTAGTCGGATTGCTAACCCAACGACATTTCTGGATAGTTAAATCTTGAGCCAAAATATTTAGAAGCAAAACTATACAGACGTTTAATTGTGAGTTGATTAAAATTAGCACAAAACCATCAGCAAGGCACGTTGTGGTCAGGGCCTAGGCAAGGAATACAGTACAAATGAAAATCCTTATGAGGTATTTGCTTCCCACAAGTAATACAATGATTAACTTTTACTGACATCGGTAAGGAGCAAGAAAAAGTTTCCCCCACAGGGTACTTAACTTTTAGTTGAAGACTTCGGTTCTGAAACTCGCAAACAAAAATTTCAGGAGTCGGCCGACCGGCACTTGAGAAAGTACAGTTTTGTACCTACCATAAATGTAGTTGTTCGAGTGCTAATACAGCTGCAGTCATTACAGATGGGTTCTCTGCCGTCAGGCGGGTCCTCGGTCGGCCGAATTCCAAAGTCTAGGTCCGGCGTCGGTTGTTGTCGCTTCCTCTCCTGACGTCAGTGCGACAGGGGTATACAAGACACAGCCGACGCCATTTTCTTCAGTCTTTCTTGCCCCAGATGTCAGGTGCCCCCAGAAGGAAGGCAATACATAATTTATATATATATGTAATCATGCAATGCAATATAATCAAAAATCTGTATTTGCAAGCAAATACACCATAGAAGGATAACCCAGTCAGGTTGTATGAGGAGGTGTTAGCCACTAGGCCTTTACCAAGAGGGGAAGGAGGGAGGGAAACCTGGACTGCAGCTGTATTAGCACTCAAACATCTACATTTATGGTAGGTTCAAAACTGTACTATGTTCATCGTGCATACAGCTGCAGTCATTACAGATGGGTAGAATCCCAAAGCTACGCACAGGGTGGTAGTCACTAGGTGGAACTGGGATGAGCCAGAATGCCCTGCAACACAGCAGTGGCAAAGCCTGCTCTAGTTTTGGAGTATAAAGGTAGGTGGTAGTGTTTTGTGAAGGTATGCACAGAACTCCCAAGTGGCTGCCTCCAAAATATCTTTGGTAGGAACTCCTCTGAGGAAGGCTGTAGAGGTAGCTGTGGCCCTTGTGGAATGGGATCTGATGCCTGTAGGAACAGATTTGCCATGAAAGGAGTAACAAAACCGTATGCAGTGGTCTATCCATTTTGAAATTGTCTGTTTGGAAATTGGCTTCCCTTGAGCTCCTACAGCATAGGACACAAAGAGTTGTTCTGATTTCCTGAAAGGCTTTGTTTGGTCCAAATAGTAACGTAGCTGTCTATGGATGTCTAAGGAATGTAGCAGCCTTTCCCCTTTGTTTTGAGGATTGGGGTAAAAGGTAGGTAAGTGTATGGCCTGATTTAAAGCTACCCTGGACACTACCTTAGGCATAAAAGACGGGTTGGTTCGTAGGGAAACCCTGTCCTGATGGAAGATGAGAAAGGGCTGCACAGCCATGAGGGTTTGTAGTTCCGAGACCCTACGAGCTGAGGTAATAGCCAGAAGGAAAGCTGTTTTCCAGGACAAGTATTGCAAATCCTTTGAGGCAGCTGGTTCAAAAGGAGGCAATGTTAATTTTTCTAGAATGTAATTAAGATCCCATGCTGGTATTGGTTGTTTCCTTGGAGGTCTTATATTCTTAGCCCCTCTGAGGAACTGCCTTAAGAGTGGGTGAGAGAATAAGGGTGGATCAGTGTTGTATTCTGCAGAAATGGCTGAGGCATGGATTTTGATGGAGGAAAATGAAAGTCCACTGTTCAACAGCTCAGCTAGATACTGTAATATCTGAGGCAAATTCAGTTTTCTAGGATCCTGGCCCTTTTTCTCATTCCAAGCGCAAAACCGTTTCCATTTTATGAATAAGCTTTTCTAGTAGATGGCCTTCTGGCCTCCAGAATGACATCCTGCACCTCCTTGGAGAGTAGGGTCTGCTGTGGTGTTAAGGAATTTTCCATGCAGCCAGATTGAGTGTTTTCAGCTGACTGTGAAGAGTTTTGTAGCTGTGCTGAGTCAGGAGAAGAGGCATTAGAGGTAGTGTCCAGGGAGGAGAATGTGATAGGCTCCTCAGGAGTGGGTACCAGTGTTGTCTTGGCCAGTCTGGAGCAATCAGTATCATCTTTGGTCTGTCTGCTCTTGCATTCAAGAGCACCTTGGTCAGTAAAGGCAAAGGTGGGAAGGCGTAAACTGTCCTTGCTGCCCAACTGAAAGAAAGGGCGTCCACTCTCCAGGCCTTTGGATGAAATGTCCTTGAGCAGAATTTTGTCAATTGATGATTCTTGTGGGAGGCAAAGAGATCTATGTCTGGCCTTCCCCATGCTTGGATTATCTTTGTAAACACTTGAGGGTGCAACTGCCATTCATGCGGGTCTATCATATTTCTGCTTAGATTGTCTGCCAGCGTGTTTTCCAAACCTGGCAGGTACTGTGCTTGAAGCTCGATTTTCCATTCCAGAGCCATGTTCCACAGTGACATGGCCAGCCTGCACAGGGGGTATGAATGTGTTCCTCCTTGTTTGTTTATGTACCACATTACTGTGGTGTTGTCTGTTCTTATCAATAATTGTCCTGGATGCAGGAGGTCCCTGAAAGCTGTAATTGCGTTTATCACTGCTAGCATTTCCTTTTGATTGATGTGAAGGTGCTTTTCTTTTTGGGACCATTTGCCCTGAATGCACCTGTCTGTCATGTGTGCCCCCCAGGCGTAGTCTGAGGCGTCTGTTGTGATGACTTGATTTGCTTGAGGCTTGCAGAATGGTAGACCTGAGTTTGTTTGGCATGCTTGGGCCCACCATAGGAATTCCTTTTGCAAACATGGAATTAGTGGTAATATTGTTTCCAAACTGTGGCTGTGTTGAGACCATATGTTTTTTAGGTACCACAGAAGTTTCCTCATATGCAACTTTGCACATGGGATTAGAAGAATGCAAGATGCCATGAATCCCAGAGCCTGCAGGATTTTCCTTGCAGTTAGCCTGGTACAATTTGCTAGAGTCTTGAAGTACTGAGTTAGTTGCCCCTGTTTTTCTGGCGTAAGATAGGCCATCTGGGTGTTTGTGTCCAAGTTGGCACCCAAGAAAATTATTTTCTGAGAAGGTGTTAGTCTGGATTTCTCTTTGTTGACTGTGTATCCCAGAGAATTCAATAACCGTGTCACATAAGCCAGATGTTGCAGAAGAATGTGTTTGCTGTCCGCTTGGATCAGGCAATCGTCCAAATAAGGGTAAATTTGTATCCCTTGAAGTCTGCAGTAGGCAATTACTGATGCCAGGCATTTTGTGAATACTCTGGGCGCAGTAGATAAGCCAAAGGGCAATGCAGAGAATTGATAGTGGATTGAACCTGCAAGAAATCTGAGGTATCTTCTGCAACTTTGTCTGATTGGGACATGCAGGTATGCCTCCTTGAGGTCCAATGTTACCAGCCAAGACTCCTTGCCCAGCATGGTAAGCTGCTGCTGTAAGGTGAGCATCTTGAATTTTGGTACGAGTAGAAATGTGTTTAGGATGGATAAGTCCAAAATGGGTCTCCAATCGGTTCCCTTCCTTGGTACCAGGAATAGTCTGGAATAAAAGCCTTGACCTTGTTCGTGCATAGGTACCTCTTGAATAGCTTTCATACCCATGAGCTTTGAAATTTGTATTTGAGCCTCTGCCCTTTGATTGTGTGGCAGGTTCGGCATGCCTCTCATTTTTGGAAGAGTGTGAAAATGAAATCTGTAGCCTCTGTTTATAATGTCCAGGATCCATTTGTCTTTTGTGACAATATGCCAATTGTTTGAAAATAATGCCAGCTTTCCTCCCAAGGGTGCTGCCACCTGAGCCCCGCTTGGCCTGCAAAGGGGAAAGTCATTGGGTTTGTTTCCTGTATTGTTGTGCACTGTCTTCGCCACCTCTTGGTGCTGGAGATTGCCATTGTCTGCCTCTATATGATCCTTGAGATTGTCCTCTGCCCCTTGTGCGCCTGTATCTACCTCTTTGGGGCTTGTCCGATGCTGGAAAGGACCAGTTTTTTGAAGGCCAATTTCTGCTAAAACGTGGTGGTTGTACCTGTAGAAAGGCTTTGACAGTTTGCATAGATTTAGCTTTTTCTTCCATTTTCCGTAGTATCTCCTCAGCATTAGTACCAAATAATACATCCTTTTGTAAAGGAGCATCTAGTAGTTTAGCTTTAACATGATCAGGCAAGGTTTGTTCCCTAAGCCAGGCATGTCTACGAATGACTGATCCTGTAGCCGCAGCTCTACTTGAGGCCTCTAAAGCATCATAGCCACATTGTAAGGTGTGTTTACCCACTTGTTCTGCACTATGAATCATATCCTGTAACTCCTTCAAATCTGGTTGTTCACGTTGTGACATTTTATTCTTTAGTTGTGATAACAGAAACTGCTGATATTTAAGCATATGGAACTGACAATTTAAGGCCCTCATGGCTAGGGTGGCCGAGGTATATACCTTTTTTCCCCACCTTTCTAAGGATCTAGACTCTCTCTCGGAAGGTAATGGATTCTTAGTAGTAGAGGCCTTGATTCCCTTGGGGCCTTGAGAAATGGTTTCAGGGTCAGCATTATGGCTTTTGTAAAGAACTTGGTGTGAGTTAGGAACTCTGTAGTATCTATCAGGCTTGACTGGAGCAGGAGGCAGGGAATCTGGATTAAGGCAAGCCTCTGAGTAAACATCATCAAGTATGATCAAGACAGGAGGTATCGCCAGAGGTCTGTGCTGAGGAAGCAAAAGAAATTCCCTCAGCCTTTTCTTGGAATCGGAAAAATCTTGGCCTTCCCAATGGAAGTGTTCCCTCAAGATATGCAAGGTTTCCCCGAAAGAAAGGTCCTCTGGGGGGGATACAGAAGGGATGGACTGCTCTGCATCAGAATCTTCATAAGGGGAGTATGAATGCTCCTCTTCATCAGAATGCTCTGAAATAATGGAGCCCTGGTCGGAAGAGGGAGAATCTTCCTTCACTCTGGGTCTCTTGTCTGGAGGGGGTTGGGAACCCCTGATAAGAGTAATTAAATCCTCAGCCATTTTGAGCATTTGTTTTTTAGGCATGGGGCCTGGAGATGGGCCCTGTGCAACAGGCCTCTTGGGATGCATGGCTGATTTAGACTTAGTAAAGGCCTTTATGGAAAAGGAAGAAGAAGGTCTGAAGACACCATGGGTGGAAGTGGACCTGTCCACATTAAGAGGCTCAACACTCACAGTGGCTTCGGTAGCTGTAGTCAAGGTGTGGACAGAGGAACCTGCGGTCTCGGTTACAGAAGACACCGCCAGAGAAGGGTCGTCGGTAGTCATGGGCTGCGTAGGCGCCTCGCTGAGAACCGGACCACGTGTATCCGGTTTTGGCGTGGTGTCGGTGGAGACCGCTGACCTCGCGTGTCAGTCTTTGCCCTTGCGTTTTTTTAGACAAAACGGTAGTTGGAGCCTCCGACGACATCTTATAATTAAAAGTTTTACCAAAAAAGTGCTGGGCGAACTCCGCCCGATGCTTAATAGTGCGTTTATTGAAAGTAGCACAAAAGCGACAGCCCGAGACGTCGTGGTCTGGGCCTAAGCAAGGTATACAGAGGGAATGGAAATCCTTATGCAGTATTTGCTTCCCACAAGAAATACAATTGTTAACTTTGTCTGACATCGGTCTGAGGCAAGAAAAGTTTCCCCAACGGGGTACTTAGCTTTAAGGAAGACTTCGGTTTCCAAATTTTGGTAATTTCAGGAGCTGGCCGACCGGCACTTGCGAACTGCTTCTGCTTTGGGCACCGCGCGGCAAAAAAAGACTGAAGAAAATGGCGTTGGCTGTGTCTTATATACCCCTGTCGCACTGACGTCAGGAGAGAAAGCGACAACAACCGACGCCGGACCTAGACTTTGGAATTCGGCCGACCGAGGACCCGCCTGACGGCAGAGAACCCATCTGTAATGACTGCAGCTGTATGCACGATGAACATCTGCTTCTGCTTCAGGTACCGCGCGGCAAGACAGACTGATGTAATGGCATCGGCTGCATGTTTTATACCCCTGACGACCTGACGTCATGGAAGAAGGGACAGCAACCGACGCAGGACCCAAGACTTTGTTAATCAGGCCGACTGAGGACAAGCTGCCAGCAGATTACCTAAATGTAATGACTGCAACAGTGAAACACAAAGAACATCTCTGTTTGACATAGATGTGTAGCTTATTCCATAGTACGGGAAGTCTTTGGGACAGGAATCTCTCCCTCAGGCATGTTCTGTTTATTGTGGTGACAAGGTTTAGGTCCTTAGAGCATGTAGCTTGGAGGGATTGGGATTTCTTTAGGTGTTGCATGTCCAACAGCTCTGGGTTTGACATAGCTTTGTATGTTAGGCAGAGATCACCTCGGAGTAGGCGATATGCTACGGAGTAACGCTGGAGTTTTTTGAGACTGTCAGTGTAGGGCTTCGGAGTCTGATAATCCTCTTTATGAGGTACTTCTGCAGCCCTTCCAGCTGTTGCAGATGTCTTGTGAGGTAAATTCCAAAAAGGGCGCTTGTACTCTATAATGGGTCCAATGAAAGGCGAGTAGAGGGGAACAATGACCTCTTTTTTCCTGGATGAGAACCCTTTTGTGATGAGATATGCCACGTAAAAGGATTTCCTGACTACTGTGGCAATGTGACTATCAAAGGAGAGACTACTGTCCACCTGAGTCCCAAGGTCTCTTATCACACATTCAGCATTAAGCAGACTGCACACCTATGTGGTAGTTCATGGGTACAGAGTTTTTGCCAAAGAGGATGGCAATTTACTTTTTGGCGTTGAGCTTGAGGCCATGGCTCTGACACCAGGCATCTGTCTCACTGAGGTCCTTCTGTAGGATGTCTGCATCGTTTGGGGACTCTACTATGGCATCTAATTTGCAGTCATCTGTGAACTTCATTAGCCAGAGACCTTCTGTGTTAATTTGCACTTCACAGAAGTAGATACCAAACAGGAGAGGACCCAGGACTGAACCCTTTGGTACTCCACTTGTCATTGGTTTTAAGTCAGATTTGGAGTCTGCAACGTTTACAATGTGGTTCTGTCAGTGAGCCAGTTGGCAACCCATCTTGTGATGTAGGGATTTATACCCAGTTTAGTTAGTTTGTCTATAATTCCAGAATGGGGGATGGTGTCGAAAGCCTTGGCGAGGTCAAGATAGGCTGTGTGAACCACCCTACCCTCGTCTACGGCTTTGGTGACTGTTTCAAAGAAGTCGATCAGGTTCAGGAGGTATGATCTGGCTTTCACAAACCCAAACTGGATGGGGTCCAGTGTTTGGAGGTTACCAATGTCTTTGTTTAGGAGTTCCATGGCCTTGCAGACCAGGCTTGTCAGGCTAATGGGGCGATAGTTCCCGGGGTCCATGGTGGCTCCTCCTTTGTGGAGTGGGATAACTGTTGCTGGGCACCATTCAGTGGGCACAAAGCCTGACATGAGGCTATGATTGAACATGGTGCTTAGCTGGGGAGTCAGTTCATTCTGAAGTTCATGTAAAACTGGGATGTTGTCCGGTCCCATGTATGCTGTGTTATTGGCTTTAGAGAGTGCAGTTTTTACCTGCGTAGTTGTGATTACAGGGACTCTGCATTCTTCTGGTATAGATATGGGCCCTTTTGGGGGTGAGAGGGGGCGTAAAGTTACCACTGAACCTATCGGCCAGGATGTTGGCAATATCAGTTGGTTCTGTAATTTTCGTGCCATTGTGCTGTAACTCCAACAGATCAGGGTGTTACCTTTGAGATTCTTGACATAGCTAAAGAATGCTTTGTGGTTGTCCTTAGAATCAGTGGCAATCTTGTTTTTGTAGCTAGCTTTGGAGGATTTTATGACGGATCTCAGCTTCTTACTGAGGCTGACCAGGGAGCTCCTCCACTCATGGGATTTTACTCTCTTTTGCAATAGTTTCTTCCTTCTATTGTAGGGTTTTATAGCAGGGGACCACCTGACTGGCTTCCTTTTTTTTTGGAAGACAGCGTCTTGGTTCTGTTTGGGATAACATGATCCATGCACTCATGCAAGTGCTTATAGAGTGCATTTGTGCAGGATTCAGCATTCATAACTGTATTGTCCACCTGCATGGGTGTCGTGAAGTTCGCCACTTCTGTCTTGAGAAGCATGAAATTGGTTTTGCAGAATTTTTTTTACAGTGGTTACCTTAATGGGGGGGGTGGGGGTGGGATGTGAATATCTATGGTGATTAGCTTATGGTCTGATCTGACCAATGAGGAGTTGAGTTCAGGTGTGGAACACCAGTCTCTCATGTTGGTAATGACTAGGTCTAGGATACTGTTGCCCCTGGTGGGGGTGTGGATAAGTTGATCCAGGGCATTGGAGTTTATGAATTCTAGAAAGCATTTAGCGAAGGAGTTGGCACATGAGTAGTTTTCCCAGTTAATGGTGGGGTAGTTGAAATCGCCCATTATTAGGGTGTTTGGTTGAACCCTAATATTTTCCAGTATATCAAGAAGAGGAGTGGGTATCCTGGGGCATAGTGGGGGATCTGTGGCAAGCTACAATTTGGATTGCAGTTTTGCCCAGAGTTAGTTGCACTTGGATAATCTCAGATGTATTATGTTGGGCAACTAGCCTGGAGGTGTGGATATCCTTAATGAATATGGACACACCTCCGCCTTTGGTATTCCGGTCCAGGTTAGATGGCCGAAGGGTGTGGTATAAGTTACAGTCTGGTAATGCAGGGGTGCTCTCTGGAGCCTTAAGCCAGGTCTCGGTCACTGTACAGATATCGATGTTCTCCATTTTAAGGAGTGCCTCGAGTGAGTGCATTTTGAGGTTTAAACTTCTAGCACTGAGTAGTATTACCCTCAGTTTTTGCTTGCCTGTATCTGTTACGGTGGTGAATTTGTCATTTGAACCTTGCCTAAAAAAGGCACTATAGGGGCGGCAAGAGCCTTAGCCAGTATCTGGAATCCCAGGGGTGACAGGTGCAGGCCATCTCTGACAAAGCACCGTGGCCTGTCGACCATGTCATCCTAGGCAGACAAATGCTCAATCCCCTTAGGATGACACCAGAAGCTTAGCCAATTGTTGAAGTCAATCATTTTGTCCTTGTACTGCAGTATCATTCTGGGCGATGGCAGGATGCTACTCAGGGCTAGGGTCATACCTGCCTGGACTACAAGATGGGAGAGCTCTTCCATATCTCTTTTCATGTAGTCCAGGGAGGTACGTCTCAAGTTGTTCACACCAACATGGACAATGACAGTCATATTTGTACTTGTTGTGGAGCGACCTGAGTGCGTGGGTTATGTGGCAGATCCTGGCACCCAACAGGCAACTGACAGTAACCTTCTCCTTGTTTAGCCTGGTGAGTGGAACATCAGTGTGCCTGACTATAGAGTCACCAATGACTAGTGCTGTTGGGTACGTTGTTTTGCCTTATGGGCTGTGGTCGAGTGGCACACTGAATCTGAGGGCGATGTGTAATTTGGGTTGTGTTGGGGGGTGGAGGTTGCTTGCGTTTCTGCTTTGGAGGTCTCTGTTGCTTGGGCAGTTTATTATTGAGAGCCTCCGCAAATGTTTTTGTGTTTCTGTGTGTGGATTTTGGTGGTGTAGGTTTAGTGGGTCTATGTGATGAGTGTGGTGTGGTGTAAGTGTTTACCTTCTCATCTTGACTGTCAAGTTCAGTCTTGATTGGAGAGAGCTTTGCCTCCAGTTTGGCTAGATAAGTGCATCTCTCACAGGTTGTAGTGTTGTGTGGTAGGAGGAGAGTGTTTGTGTATATGAGGCAATTGTTACATTGCCCCAAGATGCCCAGATTCATCATGTAGACAGGAGAGAACTCTGGGAGCTGTTCCTTGGACATGCTTGGATAAACATGATTTTCCTCTAGACAAGTGAGGAAAGTAAGTACAAGAGCTGTTTTCCTCTAAACAAATGAGGAAGATAAGTACAAAAACTGTTTTCCTCCAGGTAATGAGGAAGGTTGAGTACTGCAGTAATTTGTAGCTTATTTAGTGCTTACAACAAGTTCTGAACCAGTGGCTGAGCACGAAGAAGCAAATTCAAGTGCTGAAACTAAGAATCTGACTAGTTCTAAGGGAAAACCTGAAGACTTTATGGCGCCAGGAATAGTTTAACCCTAGCTAAGCAGCACTGCGCAATGCGTAAACACGGGTTTTTAACTCACAGTTGAAAGGGATAGAAATCAGCCCAAAATGGCCAATAAGGTTAATTTCAGAGCTGGAAGCCACTCATCTTGCAACAAATAGGCTGCTCAATGCTTACCACTCTCACTGATAAGCAGAAAGACTTCCTACTACCACAACAAGGTCTGGACAACTCAGAAACACAAACTAAAGTCCTGAAACCAGCAGATCTGGGATCCGGACTATTCTAGTATAGGAAAGGGTGGGAAACTAGCAGTACACTAGTATTTTTTGTTTTTTTATGAAATTAAACAGAAAAAAAACAATTTAAACAGTAAATATGCACAGAAAAGGCTGTCACACTGCTTCTGTAATTAAACTATTACAATGCAAACAAATTTAAATTAAAAGTAATTTATAATTTAATATTTATTTTGTTTTGCACTACATTTTGGCAATCTTCCTGTTACACACACC